>NC_064616.1:565845101-566015101 GCF_023898315.1 Schistocerca nitens
GAATTTCGGCCTTCTGTTTATCATCATCCGTTACACATTACCCGTACTGTCCGAAATAGAAAAAAAAATGTATGTTGGGTTGGGTTGTTTGGGGGAAGAGACCAAACAGCGTAGGCATCGGTCTCATCGGATTAGGGAAGGAAGTCGGCCGTGCCCTTTCAAAGGAACCATCCCAGCATTTGCCTGGAGCGATTTAGGGAAATCACGGAAAACCTGAATCAGGTTGGCCGGACGCGGGATTGAACCGTCGCTCTCCCGAATGCGAGTCCAGTGTGCTAATAACTGCGCCATCTCGCTCGGTAAAATGTATGTTATGTCCAATATTTGATTGAATAACTTCAGCCCCTTTCACTATCCCACAAGGGGTACGCTACACAGCGGAGTTATAGCCCGGTGACAATAATACTCGTATTTACCGCCCTCTTCTCTACACATCACCGACCACCTCTCGTCAGGCCGTCCTCTGTGATGACGAGGTAATGGCTGCAAACCGGCAGCTTCACCTATAGAGTCGTCAGCTGTTATACGAGTATGTGTGTCCCTACTTAATACTGTTGACATCTAACGAAAAGTATCTTCATACATTCGTCCTGGAGCTTTGGAATTATTTTAGCCGCTGAATTCAAACGCAGCTCGATGGACTGCAGCGTAAGGCCGTGTCTCCGTACGGCTATTTACATTTTCAATTACACTCACTCACTCTCTCTCTCTCTCTCTCTCTCTCTCTCTCTCTCTCTCTCTCTCCCTCTCTCTCTCCCCCTCTCCATCTTCATCTTCATCCCTCCGACAGACTTTTTCTCAACTCTTCCAGTCACAATCACAAAACTTACCACCTCACGACGTAAATGCCGAATAACTAAAATAAAACTGTTCCGTAAAATGTTTTCTGTTAAATCCATTTGTGGATCAACTCAAATAAGAGGGACTTTTTTCAGTCAGGTGGAGAAACAGCACTGTTATGCTAGATTGTTAGTTTGATTCGGCCTTGCACTCATTATTTTCAGAAGATGTTAAGCTTAAGGAATACTGCCCTCCTCTAAGTCGTACTTCACCTTGTTTGGTATAATCTATGTAACGTACGATGTACACAATCGAGCGGGCTGGGGACGATTTTAATGAGCTGCTGTTAGGAATATGCATCCAACTCTTTCATGATAAGTAATGTACTTTACAGTAGGCCATGGAGATGACAGCTGGATGATGGTCAGTTACAAACTGCGGATGAATAACTGAGATACATAATTCAGTCTGTAGGATGTTTATGTTTCATGCACATCTACATACAACGCATTTTCAGTTGGTGAAACCGTCAAGGAACATTATCTGTAACATTACATTTACAGAAAAGAGTAATTTTCAAAATAAAAATGTACGTATCTCTTGAAATTAACGATGCTCTTAAGTTGTCATTGTAAGTAAAAGCGAGCACACATCGTAAGTATCTGTTCTGTTGGCCCTACAGTAACGGTTCGTCAAAATACGAAGAACAGCTGGTGCGGCTCTACATCACACAACTCCATTACAAAAGATCAGGCACTATGAAAGGGAAGAAAGAGACAAGCACGTAAAGGGCAGCGAGGGAAAGGCACCAAGTGTGAGTTCGCACTGAGACTTGTTTCGCTGTTTCACCAAACGGCATAGCATTAAAGTTAACTACCACTTTCATCTGTCAGAAAAGTTCACTCTGGGTCCAGACTGTTGTCTGTGTTTCCTCGTATAGTAAGCCTCTCCTCTCTGAGAGAGCACGTCGCGGCACTCGTTGCAACTGTGCTTACACTTCGTTTCCTAGTGAATGTTGCTCTAACATGTACATACTTCAGTTAGAAAGGAACATGGGAGGAAAAGTTAAGTTTCACTACGCCAGACAAGATATCCCGAGAATCATGTACACTCAAATTCATTCTGCCACTTGGTAAGTGATGCGTAACGTACAAGACGGCAGCAGGAAAAATAATCAGTGCTTTTCATCTATGAAAGCAATGAGTGCAGGACGTCAATTACTAAGAGAAATGTTTATTTCAGCGCTTCTGAAACACGTCGCTCGTCAAACAAATGAAAGGCTGAGTTCCGCAAATGCCGTTGCCCAAATGAGCCAATGTGACTTTATTACACCCTCACATTTACAAATAAAACGGAATGACATGAAAGTGTATTGTTTTCTAACATGGTGTTTTAGTATACATCCAGTGTCTCAGGAATTGAAATTGTCTTGACAATGGCTCAGCATAACAAATAAGTTCTGGGGACCACGGTCTTCGATAACGAGCAACGTTATTGTAATACAAAGGTATTCTGAAGACTAAGTGTGTCACGAAAGAATATACACCATCAGGAATATACTTTCAATATAACAATTTTACTTAGCTGAATATTTTGGCTATCCATCCTATGTTTGCCATAAAATAGGACTTTTACTCATTTAGCGTTACTTGCACCTCTGGTAATACATAGTTTAAGTTCAAGTATGAGGTATACAATCATAATGCAGAGTTTACTTTAATTTTTTAGTTGGATGAGCTGATTATCCACCCTGAAAACGAGACGGACATACAACAAAGTCGAATGATTTCCATGCTTCACTTAAACTAATTGCATTTCCCCCCCCCCCTCTCTCTCTCTCTCTCTCTCGTAAAGGAGGCAATATATAAGAATATGTCTACATCATTTTTCATGGTCATAGACGTGCATTACTGTGCAACTATTACAAAAGTCAACTTTTATTTTACATGTAGGCTTTCGAAGTCGGCGTAGATCCTCTAGGTGCACTGCCGCGTCATGCTAGGAGACACTTAAAAAGCTAAAATGACAGGCATTTCGACCGTATTGCTGCAACCTTCACTAGGGCGTACCTAGCCCAAAAGGCTGGGGAGTGCGTGATTCAGTACACTGCATTTCTAACAGTTTCTAGAGACCAAAAACCTCACATTTCTTAGGATTTTTATTGATCATATTTGATCTTCCCATAGTGCTACGTATTGCAATTGAAAATATTATTTACACCTTTTTCGACTCTCCAAGAATCTTGGAGAGTAAAATTTGTTACATTTACGTAACGGATTCCAGAAAAAATAGCAGAATATGCGAACAATACACGGTAATGTTGACTACGACGTTTAAAATTCTATCGGTACTGATGTCAACAGAAACGAAGGATTTCTTTTCAAGTTTTATACTGCGGAGGAATTCTACAACTGTCTTCGTTCTGGGCGTATCACATCGACCATACAACGTAACCGACAGTAGCTTGGCAGTTGGCGTGGACATCCAATTCATGTTATACTTAGATCTGCCTTCGCGCGGATACGTAACGACTGATTTATATGGTATCTTGCACCCTGCATGTAAGTTGTGAACTGTGTGTTGGGAGAAGAGCCCTAAATAGTTTTCTTTTGGTCAACGTTACACTTTTTCCCTCCGAATGCATTTTGATCTGAACTATCAAGTTTAAGTATGAATCTCAATACGCGAACCTAACAAATACGAATGCTGTTGCAATATGTCGAACAAATTAGTTACTGTTCTCAAAATATTATTCAGGGATATCCTACCACTATGACGAAGAGACCTTTTAATAGCTGCCGTTACTGCTACATCGGAACGCACGCAAAATCATCAAATAAGACACGCGAAAAATTAAATGTTTAGCGCCACGTGTATTTGGAACGAAATGTATTACGGACGCGTTGCTCATTTTGGAGGATCTTTATCTGAAGAAATTGACAAAACTATGATTACTGATAACGATTTAAATTTTACCGGCATTTGGCTTCGAAGAATAGGCATGAAGACCTTGTTTACTGATCCCATGATGTATCCGTGAATTTAACCCTTTGAGGCCCAGTGGTTTCTTCCTGAAACCAACATTTTTTATATTTCTTTGAAGTACCGAAACCTTTCCCATGAAACCACTGATGTTATTGCAAGACAGAGATTTCTAATCGTACAATGAGGTACTTCTACGAATATAGCGTATTTTAGCAGTCACTCATAGCTTCGTGATTGTAGGAGATTGTGACATGCGGCTTTTTAGTGGCCATATTGAAAGTGAAAGTATGTATTTCTAAGTTATTGTAACGTCAATATGGGTTTGCACTACTGCTTTTATGAGCATAATCGAAATGAAACCACTGAGACAGTAGGTATATGTGATACAAAATTTAATAAATTTTAGACTATCTTTGTTTATTATTTAGGTTTGTAATTTGTTTTAGACGTTATGAATTCATGGATGTTTCGAGATGTGGGATTTTGCCTAGGAAAAATGCGAATTTGCTTTCAAATAATGCGAATTTGCTTTCAAATATATCACATGAAATGATGAGTGGTTGAAAACTGTCCCAGTGGTTCCAGAGTGAAACCACCTCCTTAAAACAACTAACTTCACTGTTTGCCAGTTCCTTCTTGTATTCGTTGCTAAATAAGATAAAGGTTAAATATGTAAAAAACTAACGTGTTAACTTCTTAACTAATTACGCTATCACAGCCACTTTGTGTTGCGAATTAGCAATGCTACTATCAACAGTACATTTTGATTATTACTTCGGCATTAGTGATTTTATCTCTTCATCGGAAGAACAACCTGTGATACCTATATGCATAACGGTCAACATTCCAATGCTAGTGAAGCAGGTATTTCTTGTTTAAGGGATGCCCGCAACAATGTTGTTGGCTCCAATTTTCCTCAAAAATTAATCTTGAGTCTACGGAAGTTCCACACACAGACACACATGGCGATACCACCTATGTTTAATTTGCTTTATTGTAAACTGATCAACATGCGGCAGTGAAGAGGTCAATATTCATCCACCATAAATTTACAATTAAACGTTGAAAGAAAAGCAAGAATTTTCAGATACATCTCTAAGCGCGCACTGTTACGCATTTAGGTGTTACTGGTTGTTCTACCAATGCAGAAACAGAATCACAAATGCCGAAGTAACCGATATTTTGCAATGGTCGCCAGTCAAACATGCACAGAGGGAACGATGAAAGTAGTAGGACTTCCAACACCAACAGTTCTAATAGCTCATATTACGTTTTGATTCTCTTCAGGTATGAATGGCAATGTCATTGTATTGTTAATAGCTTGAGAATACATCGACACACAGATTTATCGTCAAACCATCCAGGTTAGAGACAGAGAGAGAGAGAGAGAGAGAGAGAGAGAGAGAGTAGTGCAATCACGAACAAGTTAGTTATAGTACTGTGTAGGAGTGGTGACTCTCCTGCAGCAACGAGAAAATGGAAAACTTCTGCGTGTAACGTAACAGGTGTAACTGGCCCACGGAGCTTTAGCCAGCAGCAAAATTGACAAGACGAATGATATCGTCGCGTTTCATCGCAGCGAGATCATGGGTGTCCAAAAAATTGGGCACATCATCTTTGTGGTCTTGGAGGCACTGTACGGAGGCCGACGCGTATGCCGTAAACTATCACTGGGCTTTCATCAAGCCGCCGTGCCAAGGGTGTAACGCTAGTACGAGGGTCGGTCAAAAAGTAATGCCTCCCATTTTTTTTCTACTTAAAGAAATTAAGTTAAGTGAAAAATTTGAATTTGGCGCCATTCCTCAAACCTTCTTCTGCAATCCACTGCAGTAGTAACTTTCTGTGTCAACAGGTGGCAGCACAGCAGAAGTTTGTAAGATGGCCGACATCGATGTTCGTTTGAGACAGCGTTGTGTGATCGAATTCTTGAATGCAGAAGGTGAAACGCCCATACGCATTCATGAAAGACTGAAGAAGGTGTATGGTGTTATGACAGTGGATGTCAGCACTGTTAGACGATGGGTTCGTCGTTGTAAGGAAGCTGAAGGGCAAACACCGTTGACTGACGAAAAGCGGAGCGGCAGGCCGGTGAGTGCAGTGACTCCACACAACATTCAGCAAGTTGATGACATCATTCGTGGTGACCGTCGGGTGACTGCAGATGAAGTGTGTCGCATTATTTCTCTTAGTAAAGGCAGTGTGATCACGATTATTAAACAATTGGGGTACTCAAAAGTTTGTGCACGGTGGGTTCCAAGAATGTTAACCGATCAGAATAAAGAGGCAAGGAAAACAATAGCCTCCCAACACTTGCAGTGCTTCCGTTTGGAGGGAGATGAGTTTCTGAAAAAAATTGTGACCGGGGACGAAACATGGGTGCATTTTTTTGAACCCGAATCAAAGAGGCAGTCAATGGAGTGGCGTCACACAAGCTCGCCGAGGAAGAAAAAATTCAAAACTGTGCGATCGGCAGGGAAAGTTATGGCAACAGTTTTCTGGGATACAGAGGGTGTGATTCTGGTTGATTTTTTGGAGCAGGGATGCACAATAAATTCTGTTCAATACGTCACAACCCTCAAAAAACTTAAAGCACGTCTTCAGCGAGTTCGCCCAACAAAATCAATGGCAGATGTTCTTCTTTTGCATGACAATGCAAGACCACACACCAGTCGTCACACCTCTGACGAGATTGTCAAAATTGGATGGGAAGTTTTGCCTCATCCCCCATACAGCCCTGACCTGGCACCATCAGACTTCCATCTGTTCGGGCCACTAAAAGAAGCTCATCGTGGGATTCATTTTGAAGATGAGGAGGCCGTCAAAACATCCGTGCGTCGATGGCTTAGGAAGCAGAGCTGTAATTTTTACCGTGCTAGGATACATGCCCTTGTTCAAAGATGGACCAAAACTGTAGAGATGGGCGGAGATTACATTGAAAAATGACAAAATGATCCTCAATGTTGTGGTTTTCAACCTATGTAATTGCATTTAAATTTCCTGACAATTAAACGTAGAAAAAAAAATAGGAGGCATTACTTTTTGACTGACCCTCGTATGTAGATTTGGATGAAACCTCTTACACCAGTATTAACTGCCGTGAGCAACAATGTATTGATGACGGGGGCTGTTTTATTGCAGAATGTAGTAAAGTTATTCGCCGATTCAATGCTTAACAACGATGTCCCATCAGCAACCACAACATAAGGAACCACCACCTCACAATGGGATAGATACAGCTACCACTCAATACGCATACTCCACCTGCAACACGTCACAACACAAAGATTAGCACGGGTTTCAGCATTGGACGTTCGAAGTACAGAAAACATCGCCTTTGCCGTAAGTGTTAGTGGAGACGTTTGTTCGTGTCAAGGACGTTTACATGTGAAGAAATGGAGCCCCTAATACATGTGTCATTCATTATCTCTCCACGACGAACGATTTAGGATCCTACTATTTAATCATGGCCATCCATTCATTTGCCTACGACAATACACGGGTGACTGGTGCTTGAACCGAAACGGAGCACAGACCTATCGGCCTCTGTGGTGGAATGGTTTGCTGCGTAGTCGATGGACTTCAAGGGACGCACGTTAGCGTCCTAAGCCCAACTCTGATTAACGCCCCTGAGTTGTGGCATTGGTTGAGCTGGCCTGCATCAAGATGGTTCCCAATGTTACAGCTGTCTCGTGGAGTAATGGTCATAATGTGTCGTCGCCGTATTCAGGATGAAAGGCGGAACTATACGGTAACTTATACTTGTGTCTAACCCTATTTACCAGAAGTATATTTCAGACTGGGGGCGTGCTACTAAACTGTAGCCCAGAAAAAACTCCAGGTAAGAGGGTAACGAAGTTTCTTCTTAAGGACCGAACACTGTGTCCCTGTTTAATCACAACCATTAGTGACACTGGGCGTAAACAAACAGTGTATAATTATATCATTAGTCGCAATAATAATTCACTACATATTTCTGACCTCTGTGCCAAATGCACCAAAATACAATCACGATTCTGGTGCTACTATTTCTGATTCTGCCCATACAAGAGTACCAGCCCATCTGAATTCTCACTTTATCCCACTCTGCCACTTCTTTGTTTAAGTTTTAGTGAAATATCGTAGGTGAGCACAACAGATGACATCTTTATCAGCACATTTTTGATTAGACAGCGTACTTAACGCCATTGTTACCTTTCCCAACACTTTTATCTTATTATTATCAACACAAGATTAATTAATACAAAGATTAATTGATAACATAGTGCTGTTTTTGCTATTTTCTGCCAAGCCTTTCTATTCGAGGCATCCTCCCTGTGGTGCTCTATTATTTCGATATACACGGAGACAAGTCATGGGATTCCTCCTAATATCGTGTCGGACCATCACCTGATCGGCGTAGCGTGGCAACTCGATGTGGCATGGACACACGAAGTCGTTGGAAGTCCTCTGCACAGATATTGAGCCATGCTGCCTCTACAGCCGTCCATAATTCCGAAAATGTTGTCCGTGCAGGATTGTGTGCACCAATTGACCTCTCCATTATGACCCATAAATATTCGATGGAATTTATTTTGGACTCTGAGTGGTCAAATCATTAGGTCGAATTGTCCAGAATGTTCTTCAAACCAGTCGCGAACAGTTGTGACCCAGTGACATGGCACACTGTCGTCCATAAAAAATGCATCATTGTCTGAGAACACGAACTCCATGAATGACTGCCAATGGTGTCCAAGTACCAGAACATAACCATTTCCAGTCAATAATAGCTTCAGTTGGACCAGAGGACCCAGTCCATTACATGTAAACAGAGCCCACACGATTATAGAGCACCACCAGCCTGTAAAGTGTCTTGATGACAAACTGGGTCTGCATCACACTCGGACAACCAGGGTCCATGGCTTCGTAGGGTCTGCACCACACTCGAGCCCTCCCATCAGCTCTTACCAACTGAAATTGGGGCTCACCTGACCAGGCCACGCTTTTCCAGTCGTCTGGGATCCAACCGATATGGTCACGAACCCAGAAGATGTGATGTCGTGATGTGGTGTGATGTGATGTGCTGTTAGCAAAAATTTCGCGTCGGTCGTCTTCTGACATAGCCCATTAACTACAAATTTCGCCGCACTCTCCTAACGTTTACTTACGTTCGTCGTAGGTCCCACAGTGATTTTTGCGGTTATTTCACACAGTGTTGCTTGTCTGTTAGCACTGACAACTCTACGCAAACGCCGCTGCTATCGGTCGATAAGTGAAGCCCGTCGGCTTCTGCGTTGTCCGTGGTGAGTGGTAATGTCTGAAATTTGGTATTACCGACACACTTTTGACGCTGTGGATCTCGGACTATTGAATTCCCTAACGATTTCCGAAATGGAATGTCCCATGTGTCCAGCTCCAATTACCACTCTGTGCTCAAAGTCTATTAATGCCCGTCGTGAATCACCTGAGTACAAATGACAGTTCTGCCAATGCACTGCCCACTTGCCGGCCGGGGTGGCCGAGCGGTTCTAGGCGCTACAGCCTGGAGCCGCGCGACCGCTACGGTCGCAGGTTCGAATCCAGCCTCGGGCATGGATGTGTGTAATGTCCTTAGGTTAGTTAGGTTTAAGTAGTTCTAAGTTCTAGGGGACTGATGACCTCAGAATTTAAGTCTCATAGCGCACAGAGCCATTTGAACCATTTTGAACTGCCCACTTATACCTAGTGTACACCATGCTACCGCCATCTGTGTATGTAGCTATTGATATCCCATGAGTTTTGTCACCTCACAAGGGAACCTCCCCATCGCACCCCCCTCAGATTTAGTTATAAGTTGGCACAGTGGATAGGCCTTGAAAAACTGAACACATATCAATCGAGAAAACAGGAAGAAGTTGTGTGGAACTATGAAAAAATAAGCAAAATATACAAACTGAGTAGTCCATGGGTAACATAGGCAACATCAAGGACGCTGTGAGCACGAGCAGCTGCGGAGCGAAAGGTCCTTGGTTCAAGTCTTCCCTCGAGTGAAAAGCTTAATTTTTTATTTTCAGACAATTATCAGAGTTCAGGCACTCACACATAATCAACTTCGCTCTCCAAAATTCCAGGACATGTTCAGATTTTCTTGGACATATGCAGGATTTGACGGTGTACACACGGAAAAATTTGAAAACGTTAGAAGCATATGTTTTGACAGAGCACAGAGAAAACTGTGCGCCTGTGAAACTGTTTATGTGACACACACTTATGTTTTCATCACTTTTTTTGGAAGTGATTATCACATCCACAAGGAAACCTAAATCGAGCAAGGTAGAAGAATCTTTTTAACCATTCGCCAAGTGTGCAAGTTAGGTGGGTCGACAACATATTCCTGTCATGTGACGCACATGCCGTCACCAGTGTCGTATAGAATATATCAGACGTGTTTTCCTGTGGAGGAATCGGTTGACCTGTGACCTTGCGATCAAATGTTTTCGGTTCCCATTGGAGAAACACGTCCTTTCGTCTACTAATCGCACGGTTTTGCGGTGCGGTCGCAACACACAGACACTAAACTTATTACAGTGAACAGAGACGTCAATGAACGAACGGACAGATCATAACTTTGCAAAAATAAAGTGAGTAAACTTTACGCTCGAGGAAAGACTTGAACCAAGGACCTCTCGCTCCGCTGCTGCTCACGCTAACCACGGGATCACGGCGCTCGTGTGCTCACAGCGTCCTTGATGTAGCCTGTGTTGCTCATGGACTACTCAGTTTGTATATTTTGCTTATTTTTTCATAGTTCCACACAACTTCTTCCTGTTTTCTCGATTGATCTGTGTTCAGTTTTTCAAGGCCTATCCACTGTGCCAACTTATAACTAAATCTGAGGGGGGTGCGATGGGGAGGTTCCCTTGTCAGTGTATTGTCTTTTCAGGAAC
Organism: Schistocerca nitens; assembly: GCF_023898315.1. Lineage (NCBI taxonomy): Eukaryota > Metazoa > Arthropoda > Insecta > Orthoptera > Acrididae > Schistocerca > Schistocerca nitens. The sequence continues at coordinate 565,855,769 of NC_064616.1, forward strand.
ATCTTGGTCTGATGTGTTTCTGCCTGCCAGGTGGTTTCACTCAAAAATTTTCTCTGGCTACCGATCATCTAGCATTCTCAATAAATTTGCATAGCACTTTTATGATTTTCTTTCAATCCTATCACTGTTTCGGTTGACCTCATTCTAGGTCTTACTTAATCGTTATTTATTTCCTCGATAGTTTAAATTCTGGCGCTCCACTGAAATAGTTCATTTCCACAGCTATTAGCCCTCTTTCGAGGTGAGCATTGAAATCCATAGTTCTCATCCGTAACATTGGGCAGATTCAGCTATCAACCCACTCCTTTCTTTGTTAGCTTTCTGCTTTTTTGTATTTTATATTTTACTTCTGTAGCACCCAGTCGTGTTGTCAATATGTACACCCAGATATTTAAATTTTCCTATCTGTCTTATTACTACTCTGTCACTGATGTGTACTTCAAATTTAATGTTATCATTCACTATTGCATATTTGGTTTCTGTTAGACTCATCTGCAATCCCCATTTGTCATGATCCTGATATAAATGTCGTATCATAAACTCAAGATCGTATTCATCTCGTGCTCTAATTCCTTCATCATCAGCGAAACTTAATGAAAACATCCGTACATCATTAAAATGATTTCAATTCTTCCACAGCTAATATTCTATCTTCAGAGAGCCACTTCTACGCATAAACTAAAAATGGTGACATACTGCTTCGTTGTCTCAGCCATTTTCTGAGATTAACAGTTTCTGGTAACTCTGACCCTGACCCTGACCCTGACTCTGACCCTCCGTAGAGGCAGTGCAGTCAGCCATCCAAGTGATCGCCAAGTCAGACAGCGCTTAACTTCGGGAACCGGTGTTACCACTGCGGCGACGCTACTGGCCCAATTGTTTTCATACTGCTATAAATTTCTCCATTAGCAGCTGAAAAATAAAGAGATTATCTGTACAGGATCCAGTCTCTCCAAATCCACTCTGGTCTTCCACAATATGGCGGACAATATTTTGCTTAATTTTGCTCATACATGATTCTGCCAAAAAAGCAGCTCATCTTACATTTCACACTAATGTCTCTGTGCCTTTTCTACGAGTATTTCTCTTCTTGAAAATAGAAAGAATGTATGAGCCTCTCCATTACGATGGAATTTCAGTCAGTTGACAGCAGTTCCTTACACGGTGAATTATTATTTTCGTCAAATGACGTCCTCTAGCTTTCAATAATTCTACAGCAACGTTCCCCACGAGCAGGTGGTCGGCCATTCTTCATTGTAGCTACTTCACTATTGACTTTTATCGTAGTGGTCATATTTCGAACAGTTTCTACAATCTTACCTTCTTCCTCGTATGTACTAGCGTGTGTCGTCAATTTGATCAATATAACACTTTTCCATTTTGTTAAAGAAATGAAGTTTTCTACTGCTTTGTTCACTGTGTTTTTTCATACATGTAATTGTCCTCCACACTTCTCTAATTTGTCGTCCACCCTATTGAATTCTCTATCTGAATGCATTTCTGTTCCCGAAACTTGTTCCTGTCTGATTTGATTCTATTTCTTAACTCTTGATTTATCGTCTGGCAATTTTGTCTATCTTGAGGTGATTTAACTGATAAACATTTCTGTGTGTGTATTCCAGGCAGGTAAAAAACTTAGAATGTTTGTGTCAAAACCGAAAATACTTGGTACTGAGCAGTTGTTGAACATCAAATCTGCCAGTGTCTCACTTGCAAGTTGCCTTGCTTCCACTTAAAATATTTTTTCGAACGACATTCTGTCACAGATATCTAAAAACATTAAGAGACACTTTGAGTAGTGGTAACAATGATAAAACTGCGGTTGATTTGGTGGTATAATGATAAATTTCTGCACGTAAATTTTGAGAAAATCTAAGTAGTGATGACTACAGTAGCGATCTAAGTGCGGAATAGCAGGTCACAAATACAGTTTGCACTGATTCACTATGAGTGATGCCTTTCGTGTACATTGTTTTATTTTTATGCATTCTTGTTCTGCAAAAGCCGCATTTAAGTCCCGGTTCAGAGATCTTGATTTACATTTTCCGCTTTTCCTACAAACACGTCAAGTAAATGTTGGCGAGGTCACTGACGGCAGCTATGATCGGTTGCTTCCGAAATTCCCATCCAACTGATCTTGAACTTCGTCACCGCGTGCACGCTGTTGATGTGGCACCAAAAGTTACCTGTAATCCTCATAGTAGGAGCTTTAAGGTTATGGACTTTAACTGACATCCGATCATCACTGTAGGATCACTGAGAACTTCATGCTAAGTGGTGCCTTCTGTTGCCGTGGACGACCACCAAATGTCGTTCAGCACAAAATCGCACAGCCAAACACGTGAAGGTATCTCGAGTGTTTAGAAGGAACCGATTAACAGTTTAATGCTTTAAACAATTCGCAAAGTTAACTACTGTTTTTTATTGTTCAGGAGCTTCAACCGAGTGATCGAAACATCATAACGTACGTCAGGCAGTGGACGCATACTATTGCATGCCTATCTGCGACACAATAATTAGAGTGTGCGCGGGTGTAGCGGAGGCGTGCAGCAGTGCGGGGACGCGGGCCGCGGCCGGCAGGGCAATGCCCCGAAGTGGGCGGCCAGATTCTCTAGCACTAGCAGCGAAACCAATTCGTGGGAGCACTGCCGCCCCTCCGCTAACTGCGACTCGCCCACTTTTTGGGAGCAGGGGAAGGAGAGGCACAGGCAAGCTAACAAAACCGGTATGCAGTATTTTTTTTTTTCCTGCTTGTCAGACTCTCCAGTACAATGCGCAACTTCTTAAAGTCGCCACGTCCTCGGTGGGGAGGTTCCCTACGGTTTGAGGGCGTGCACTGTTTCCCAGCAAATTAGGGAACCATAATCAAGATATACTTAATCGGATATACCATATTTGGATCAATTTGTATGTGAATCTATTAGCAACGTTTATAGATAACTGAACAACTACGTCCTGCTTTTCAACCGAACCCATAAAACATCTTTTATATAATACTGTTACACACCAATATTCATGCGAAACATTCAAGTGAGCAACTGATACCAATTCGATCTATTTCACGACGCATGTGTCTGGTTTTCTAATCTATGAGTATCATTCACACTGGAACACAAAATATCAACTGGGAATAATATTGCTTCAGCTCAATTTAAAGGCCAGTAAGCATTGCTGTACACTGTATAATTAAGTAATGCACAAACATTGTGTAAGTACGTGCAAAGAAGAAAGACATGTTGCAGTGACCCTGCGAAGAATGTAGTTATTAAGGTACCAATAGTGGACGGTTCTGTAAGGAAAAGGGGCAGTAAAGTTGCTATAAATGAATGCTTCACTTCCAACACGTCAGCAGAGTTACATCTGTAATCATACGACTTTTTTAAACAGTTTAAAAATTCCTCGGAGTTATCTAACAAGCCAACTTCTCTTTCAGGACAGACTACAGACGATAAAGTGCACGAGGAAGGATATCAGAGTTACATAATAATGTAACTGAAAGAGAGAACTGGAAGACTGGGATGGGGGGATGCGATGTTGAAGTCGAAAGCGGGTGATGCTGGGTTGGAGAGATGCCACTAGTGGGAGGCGAAACGAGCATGATGGCGAGCAGAAGAGATGAGACTAAACAAGGGGGACGCGAAAGGGGGCATGAAGGTAAGTAGGAGAGATGAGACGAGGGGAAGGCAAAAGGGAATGATGACTAGTGGGATGTGGGAAGCAATGGGGGCATGATGTCACGTGGGATATGGGAGACGAGGGAGCCTGGCGTCGAATGGCACACGGCTGACGATGGGGAGAGGGGGGGGGGGGCTGACGGCAATTTAGAGAGGGAGTGCGTTAAACGGGAGCCTGAAGGCAATTCAGATGGGGTTAGTGAAACGAGGATTTCACACCAAGTTGGGTGGGGTGACATGGGGACCTGATGGCAAGCTTACAAGGAGTGACGCAAAGGTCCTGATGGCAAGTTTGTGGGAGGTAACGCAAGGGCCTGACGGTAAGTGGGAGGGAGGAGAGGCGGGGGGGGGGGGGGTATTGGATACGAGAATTCAAACAGCGACGGATGGTAGAGAATCCAAAGGCAGAGGTCGTGGAGGGATGGGGAGCAGCCCAACGGCGAGGGAGAGGTGGCGGCTCGTAAACGGTGAGGGTAAGAAGAAGGAACATGGGTACAGTTCTGAGGTGAGTGCATGAGATACACGAGGGGCTGATAGATGTGGTGGATCATGTCCTTTTTGAAGGAATCGTACCAGCATTTGCCTTAAGCAAATTAAGTATGTCTCTTTGAAATGAAATAGAAAGCCACTTAGAAAAGGAGCTACATGATAATTCTGCAATGCTTGCCAACAGGTAATAAACAGTACTGCGATAATAATAATTTCTGTATTCTAATGCCTCCCGGAAGCAAAACAATTATGTTTAGTATGCCAGTATAGTAATAAAAGACAAAGATAGAGTAAAAGTTTGACAGCACATGTGGACGATAGAAACAGCAGCGTGGAAAATTTTCATAAATAATAAGTTTTTGCCACGAACGTCACCTTCATCCATTCTGTTTTTAAGGTAAACAAAAGTGACGTCGTTCCTAGGAAAAGCATCAAATTGTGATCTGCATGGAGACTGTCAGAGACTGGAAGCAGTCGATCGTTCGAAAAAAATTATTCTGATGACTGTCTTCAAAAATTTAGTTTCCTCATCAAAGTTTTTAGGTTTTCGGTCAGCATGTCTGGAGAAGAATATTTCACAGTAACAAAATTTTTATACTAACCAGAAATTTAGACTTCAAGGTTTCTCACAGAATGCGCTGCTAAAACCATGAGTTTTGGGCAGCTACCATATTTCACCTAAGATACAGGAAACCTAAATCAGATTTTCTTAAATCGAATTAAAAATCTAAAGCACTAGAATACGAAACGGGTCATCTCATTGAGTTTTAATTTCTTCGAATTCTGTATGTATTACTACTGCCCATTAAAACGGCACCACCGTGCAAACTTGAAACAATCGTCAAATCGTTATGAAATGTTCTACATGTTTGGATATGCAGATGATTAGCAAAGTAGGTACAAATAACGCCATATACATTCTGTCTATAGGGAAGGATTAAGCATTGTGTTTCTCCCTCAGGAATCGCGTATGTATGTTAGTTGTTTGCGAAAAGACTGTGTTATGCCTTCTGTACGAAGGAGAAACGTGTACCTGCACATGTATAAAGTTTACAGTGTCCTATTAAGACAGCAGTTCACCGTTCAACGATATTTCTGCTCGCATTAGTCGGGATCCCACGACTGTAATGATAATATAGGATAGATGGCTTCAGGGGGTCCATACCCAATGCGATGTAGGATCTCAACGATACCATATGACCAGTGCCGGCATGACAGAAGGCCTACTGTTCACTCGCCTTTGCAGGATCAAACAGACACGTCATGTATTTTTAGACAAGAAATGGGCTTGTTTGCAGCAAGACCAATATGTGCACAGACAGTGCGAAGATTCTTGAGACACCACAAATAGTCAGCACGCAACCCGTGTTTCGGCTTCGCTTGATGCAGCATCAGAGGTAGGCGCTCTGATAGCGGAGCGCCCAACGCCGACAAAGGACAAAGGAGTGCCACCACGTAGTCTTTTCAGACGAGTCTCAGTTATGCGTTCAGTATTACGATGGATATATTCGTGAGTGGAAATTCCAAGAAGAACGATCGTTGTCCCACTGCATTCTTCGTCGTCATGCGGACCCACCACCTCGCGTTGTGTTACTAGGTTGCGTTGCATACTCAACTGGATCACCTATGGTTCACGTAACCCGTAATTTTGGCAGCAGCCATTACATTTCTGACTTATTGGAACCGGTGACTATACTTTAACTTCCAGTTCTGTGTAACGTTATCTTTCAACAATATAACGGAAGACCACATTTCGTCTTGCTCCCCTGACTGAACCTTGACACAGAATGTTTGTGGCTATCGTGGTCAGCGCCTTCCCCAAATTTCACACCCATTGAAAGCATTTTATTGTGCGTTGCCGAGAGTCTGGCACGTCAACACTCGTCAATCAGTACGATTGATTAACTCTGTGCCACAATAATAATAATAATAATAATAATAATAATAATAATAATAATAATAATAATAATAATAATAACCCCCGTGGCGGCCCGGGAAAAGAATAGGCCTCCGGTATGTTCTGCCAGTCGTAAAAGGCGACGAAAAGAACAAACCACTAATAGGGCTAACCCCCCTTTTAGTGTGATTACTTGGTTCAGGACAGAACTAAAGAAGCCTCGGACAAGCGCCGTCATGGTCGGGGACGACGCTTGAACCCTATGCCCGCCCACAATGGTAACGACACTGCTAGCCAACTGGAAAATGATTTAAATCCAAATAGAGGTGTTTTGCAGGATATGCTTCCTGCAACCACCCTAGAAGGAAAACAAAGACAGAGGATGAGATGGTCAGATGAAGTTAATCGACACCTCATGTTCTGTTATTACCAAGCAACAAACCTAGGAACCAACACAACTGGATACAGATCACAAGTACACACAACATTTATTACCAGATACCCAGAATTAAAATTTTTAACAGAACAACGACTAGCTGATCAGATCCGTGTAATAATCAAAAATAACAGGATACCCCAGTCAGAATTAGAAAACATCAAACAACAAGTACAACAAATACTAGAACAAAATAATGTGCAATCAGAAGAAGAAGAAGAAAATACAGTAATGGACTCAAACATCCCAGAGCAAACAAACAAAGAACAACACACATCAATTAAACAATTAGAGGAAAACGACATCTTAAGACAGCCACCAGAACAAGCACAAATAGAACACGAAGTGACACACATGTTAGATATAGAAGAGAAATTTCAGCTGACATATATAGAATACAAAGACACAAATACAGACATTAGACCATTCTTGCATAGACCACCAAATAACCCACAAGTCGAAACAACAATAACAACTATCAACACAATCATACACAACAAAATAAATGAAAATACAACAATGGAAGAGTTACAACTACTGGTTTATGTAGGAGCACTCACTACACTAAATATACACACTAGGCAGAGATCAGAACCAACCAACACACAGAAGAAACCCACAAAACCAGCATGGCAACACAGGCTACAGATCAGAATAGAAAAACTGAGAAAAGACATCGGACAGCTAACACAATTTATAAGAAATGAAATATCAGACAAAAAACGAAAAAGGTTAGGTAAAATCTCACAACAAGAAGCAATGGAGCAATTAGATGAAAAGAAGCAGAAGTTACAAGCATTGGCCAAACGACTTAGAAGATACAAAAAAAGTGAAAATAGAAGGAAACAAAACCAAACATTCAACACAAACCAAAAGAAATTTTACCAGACAATAGATAACACACACATTAAAATAGACAATCCACCAAACATAAGAGACATGGAACACTTCTGGAGCAACATATGGTCAAACCCGGTACAACATAACAGGCATGCACGGTGGATACAAGCAGAAACAGACTCATACAAGATGATACCACAAATGCCTGAAGTGATAATTTTGCAACATGAAGTCACCCGAGCAATTAATTCTACGCACAATTGGAAAGCCCCTGGAAATGATAAAATAGCAAATTTCTGGCTAAAGAAGTTCACCTCAACACATTCACATCTAACTAAATTATTTAACAGTTACATTGCAGACCCATACACATTCCCTGATACACTTACACATGGAATAACCTATCTGAAACCTAAAGATCAAGCAGACACAGCAAACCCAGCTAAATATCGCCCCATAACATGCCTACCAACAATCTACAAAATATTTACTTCAGTCATTACACAGAAATTAATGACACATACAACACAGAACAAAATTATAAATGAAGAACAAAAAGGCTGTTGCAAAGGAGCACGAGGATGTAAAGAGCAACTGATAATAGATGCAGAGGTGACATATCAAGCTAAAACTAAACAAAGGTCACTACACTACGCATACATTGATTACCAAAAAGCTTTTGATAGTGTACCCCACTCATGGTTACTACAGATATTGGAAATATACAAAGTAGATCCTAAATTGATGCAGTTCCTAAACATAGTTATGAAAAACTGGAAAACCACACTTAATATCCAAACAAACTCTAATAATATCACATCACAGCCAATACAGATTAAGCGTGGAATATACCAAGGAGACTCATTAAGTCCTTTCTGGTTCTGCCTTGCTCTGAACCCACTATCCAACATGCTAAACAATACAAATTATGGATACAATATTACTGGAACATACCCACACAAAATCACACATTTGCTATACATGGATGATCTAAAACTACTGGCAGCAACCAATCAACAACTCAACCAATTACTAAAGATAACAGAAGGATTCAGCAATGATATAAGTATGGCTTTTGGAACAGACAAATGTAAGAAAAATAGCATAGTCAAGGGAAAACACACTAAACAAGAAGATTACATATTGGATAACAGCGACTGCATAGAAGCGATGGAAAAAACGGATGCCTATAAATATCTAGGATACAGGCAAAAAATAGGAATAGATAATACAAATATTAAAGAAGAACTAAAAGAAAAATATAGACAAAGACTAACAAAAATACTGAAAACAGAACTGACAGCAAGAAACAAGACAAAAGCTATAAATACTTATGCCATACCAATATTGACCTACTCATTTGGAGTAGTGAAATGGAGTAACACAGACCTAGAAGCACTCAATACACTTACACGATCACAATGCCACAAATATAGAATACATCACATACATTCAGCAACAGAAAGATTCACATTAAGCAGAAAGGAAGGAGGAAGGGGATTTATCGACATAAAAAACCTACATTATGGACAGGTAGACAATTTAAGAAAATTCTTTCTAGAACGAGCAGAAACTAGCAAAATACACAAGGCAATCACTCATATAAATACATCGGCTACACCACTGCAATTTCATAACCACTTCTACAACCCTTTAGATCACATAACATCAACAGATACGAAGAAAGCAAATTGGAAAAAGAAAACACTTCATGGCAAGCACCCATATCATCTAACACAGCCACACATCGATCAAGACGCATCCAACACATGGCTAAGAAAAGGCAATATATACAGTGAGACAGAAGGATTCATGATTGCAATACAGGATCAAACAATAAACACCAGGTATTTCAGCAAGCATATTATTAAAGATCCCAATACCACAACAGATAAATGCAGACTTTGTAAACAACAAATAGAAACAGTAGATCACATCACAAGCGGATGTACAATACTAGCAAATACAGAATACCCCAGAAGACATGACAATGTCGCAAAAATAATACATCAACAGCTTGCCTTACAACATAAACTTATAAAACAACACGTTCCTACATACAAGTATGCACCACAAAATGTACTGGAGAATGATGAATACAAATTATACTGGAACAGAACCATTATAACAGATAAAACAACGCCACATAACAAACCTGACATCATACTCACCAATAAAAAGAAGAAATTAACACAACTAATCGAAATATCCATACCCAATACAACAAATATACAAAAGAAAACAGGAGAAAAAATTGAAAAATACATCCAACTGGCTGAGGAAGTCAAAGACATGTGGCATCAGGATAAAGTTGACATCATACCAATTATACTATCAACTACAGGAGTCATACCACACAATATCCACCAATACATCAATGCAATACAGCTACATCCAAACATATATATACAATTACAGAAATCCGTAATTATTGATACATGTTCAATTACCCGAAAGTTCCTAAATGCAATATAACATATACCGTACAGCAAAAAGGAAGTGACGCTTGATAAAGGTCCGCGTCACTCCATTCCTCACCAGACTTAACGTCTGAGAAAGTAAAGATAATAATAATAATAATAGCATAAAATGATGCAACCTATGAGTCATTCTGTCTCATTTCAACAGGATGCCCAGTCGGGTTGGAGCCATTGTTGTTGCCAGAGGTGACAGCTGTGTGTACCATATTTTCCACCCTGTATACGTCTATATTATCTACAAATTCAATCACGTATTCTTCATACTATAATACTATACTGCATGCGCGCAATAAGTAAAATTTTTTTATGCTCAGCAATCTCTCTCTCTCTCTCTCTCTCTCTCTCTCTCTCTCTCTCTCTCTCTCTCTCTCTCTCTGTGTGTGTGTGTGTGTGTGTGTGTGTGTGTGTGTGTGTGTGTGTGTGTGGAGGGGGGGGGGGGCGCTGGGAATCTGTCATGTTTCTTGAGTAGATTATCGGCTACAAATAGACATGACTATAGAGGTAGTGCGCAAAGAATTGATTTATTAGACAAGCTTCTTCCTTTCGGGTTTCAAGTCCATTAGCAATATTCACAGTATATTAGGTCGCGATCACCATAATCATTACAAACTGATTGAAAACAGTATCCAAATTGATTGGCCCACCAATACTCATTACTAAATTAATCTGCAACGTTTATCTGTCTGTATGTGAAGATAGACTGAATCACGAGGAAGGTTTGTGTATATACTATGATACCTCTATGCCAGCCAAGCCGTCTGGCCGTGGATACTTTGTGCTGAGCATGCAAAGCCGGGGTAGGTCGCGAGTAAATACTGAGCACGATATAAAACAGACAAGCAGTGCACTGGGACGTCAATGTAAATGTAGTGCCTACTGCAAACAGCTGGGTCGCCGTTGACAATGGATGTTGATGTACGGTAGTTTTGGTCGCAGCTCTCTTCCAAATTCAGAAGATTTCCCGGTATTTCAACAAATTCAGAATCTGCAACACTTCCATATACAGATCCCATGCTTGTCAGTTAAGTGCGAAATTCATTAAAGGAGACCTCTGACGCTACCGACGATACGAAACCGTTTCTTTCTTTGTGACACGTTCAACAATCTACGACATACTTCTGACGTTTTTATCAAGCTTCCAAGTCCACAGTGACACTGGTCGTCATAAACATGAGCCAACACTTTCTACGTGCGTCGTTGAGGGGGCTGGGGGTCGTAAAAACCGGGAAAGCTTTCAGCAAGTTAACCTCAAGGCGGCTTTCCCGTGAGAGTGATACGCTAATCGGGAGTCAAAGGTTCACACAGTACTTCGGCTACAATAGGCAAGATTGCATCAAAGGCAGAGCTTTATTCTCCTCAGCAGGATTCGCAGTGCCAGCCGCGTTAATACCTGCACGTCTCCTTAACAGCTGGCTTTCCATTCGGTCACAGCGAATGGGGTCTCTTCTGTGAAGTTAAGGCTTATGACGCGTGGGGGTTAACGAACGACGGAAATGCGAATCTCTCAACTAAAGCTGTACGAGTTTCTGGGCGGAACCTTCCACATTTTCAGGCAGGTGAATCTCCAAAAGAGTTTGGCTACTGTCATGCCAACTGTAGCAACCAGCTTCACTAACAAAATTATTTTATCCCTCTGAATGCTAAGACGAAACAAACACCTTAACATTCCGTAATGCGCGACACAGTTTTCTCAGATTTCAGAATACGCTCTGAAGTGAACAACAAATCACGGAGGATCTTCCGAAAAAAGACACCAAATATCGGAGCATATATTTACGGTAAAAGTAATATAAAGCTACCGTGGAGGTACTGCGTGTAATCATCACATGAAAAGCGATAAGAAAGTTAAAACCACTCGAAGAGGCGCGAAGATGTCAATTATTTCATTTGATGTTTCCCAATAGTTAGTGTAATGTCCTGCATTTATGACATCGTCAATATGTTCACTGCCCAGTAAATCTAAACCATTCAGGGCTCAACGAGTATGCAGTGCAATTCCTCACACTGTGGATTTCCTCACTACAAAATCCCATATCTTACGAAATGTGTTTACTGTTCCGGAAAATGTTACAAACTTCACGTATTTACAGTTATAGAGAGAGTACAGATAAAATAAGAGCCCCTCCCTCCCCCAACTCTCTCGGCCTGAAATTACTGAGCGACATGCGACAGACGGTGATTTATGTCGTCAAATTTATCAAATGGGAAGATGTCTTCAAAAATATGACGATATGAGAAATATTTTGCGACACTTAACACTAAATCAGCTTTCCTCGATCTTGGATCCCCCCCCCCCCCCACCGCCGCCGCCACTATGTATCGTGCAAGAAAATGCCAAATACTTACGCCATTTGGCGTACGGAATCTACACTTTGCGATCAAAAGTATCCAGACACCTGGCTGAAAATGACTTACTAGTTAGTGGCGCTCTCCATCGGTATTGCCGGAATTCAATATGGTGTTGGCCCACCCTTAGCCTTGATGACAGCTTCCACTCTCGTAGGCATACGTTAAATCAGGTGCTGGAAGCTACCTTGGGGAATGGCAGTCCATTCTTCACGGAGTGTTGCACTGAGGAGAAGTATCGATGTCAGTCGGTGAGGTCTGGCAAGTCGGCGCTCCAAAACATCCCAAATGTGTTCTATAGGATTCAGGTCAGGACTCTGTGCAGACCAGTCCATTGCAGGGATGTTACTGTTGTATAACCACTCCGCCACAGGCCGTGCATTATGAACACGTGCTCGATCGTGTTGAAAGATGCAGTCGTTATCCCCGAACTGCTCTTCAACAATGGGAACCAAGAAGATGCTTCAAACATCAACGTAAGCCTGTGCTGTGATAGTGCCATGCAAAAAAACAAGGGGTGCAAGCCCCCTCCATGAAAAACACGACAACACCACCGCCTCCGAATCGTACTGTTGGCACTACACACGCTGGCAGATGACGTACACCGAGCATTCGCCATATCCACACCCTGCCATCGGATCGTGTATCGTGCTTCGTCACTCCACACAACTTTTTTCCACTGTTCAATCGCCCAATGTTTACGCTCCTTACACCAAGCGAGGCGTCGTTTGGCATTTACCGGCGTGATGTGTGGCTTATAAGCAGCAGCTCGACCATGCAATCCAAGTTTTCTCACCTCCCGCCTAACTGTCATAGTACTTGCATTGGATCCTGATGCAGTTTGGAATTCCTGTATGATTGTCTGTATAGGTGTCTGCCTATTACACATTACGATCCTCTTCAACTGCCCACGGTCTCTGTCAGTCAACAGACGAGGTCGGGCTGTACGTGTCCCTTCACGTTTCCACTTCTCTATCACATCGGAAACAGTGGACCTAGGGATGTTTAGGAGTGTGGAAATCTCGCATACAGATGTATGACAATTGATACCCAATCACCTAACCACGTTCGAAGTCCATGAGTTCCGCGGAGCGCTCCAGTCTGTTCTCTCACGATGTCCAATGACTACTGAGGTCGCTGATATGGAGTACCTGGTAGTAAGTGGCAGCACAATACACCTAATATGAAAAACGTATATTTTTGGGGGTGTCCGGATACTTTTGATCACATAGTGCAGCATTCACACAGGCCTCGCGGTAATTCTATAGAACTTATCTTCCTGTCCTACTGTGCATGCGACAAGTGTTATATCCAATAATACGCCAACATAAGATCACTAATCACAGCTATTAATAAATGATACCGATAACTGCTCAGAAATGTGTACTTAAAATATACTGGCACTTCATTGGAACGTGAAACGAAGCCAGGTACTCCAGAATATCAACACATTCTCTTACTATTACACTCCATTACTCGTCAACTTTTGGAGATATCTTCTTCACATAACATCACTCCTCATTTCATTAGCAAAATTGTCTCCTATGTCTCAACGTGAAGAGTGGCTCGGTAAAACGATTAAAATTGTGCTTTTTTCAGCAATAAAAAGTACGTAGTTTTAATCAACATACAGCTAACCATTAGTGAATGAAAGTCAGGCTCTTTGCGTTATAAAGTTTCTGACCTGAAACTGCCCCACCCCCGAACAGTGCGTTCTAACGCCGGAGGCAAGGAAACGGGCGAGCAGCAAGTCGTAAAGAGCACTGCTAAACGTGTAACTTCTCAGTTAATGCGTACGCTTTCTCTAAAGGCCGACTGTTGGTTTCCGTTGTCTGCCCCTGCATTTAACCAAACAGGAAACGGGATCTGGGTCATGTTCCTGCCACTCTACCAATATTCGGTAGCTGGGCTGTTTGTACCAACTGAAGTACATTTTAAGAACCTGTAACACGCACTGCGATCACTGCCGAGGGTACTCCTGTACTGTACATTACTAATTTCTTCTATATGTATAGATATGTATGTACTCTACAACCCACCATACACATTGTACGGAGGATATTTCATGTATCTTACCAATTAGGATGTGTTCAGCTATATTAATTTGACAAAGGAGGAAAGATCAGGCTTAAACATCCTGGTGATGACCTTCTCAGAAAGGAAACACAGGCTCGCAACATTCGGCAAGGAAATCAATTACGGCCTTTTCGGAGAAACCACCGCGATTCTATTTCCTATTTAGGGAAACTACGGGAACATTAATTCTGACTGGGAATGACATTTGAAATCCATTCTTCCCGAATTCGAGTCACGTTGCGCGCTGGTAATCTAGTAAAGTCTTCAGTACATTCAGAAAGGTCTGCTAAAGCGCTTAAAAGCTTATTTAAACAGCAACTGCAATTCGCTTGTGATCCAAGCAAATGACGCTGTCTTTGCAATGCGTAGTTGTCCAAACGGGATGTGTGTGTGTGTGTGTGTGGGTGTGTGTGTGTGTGTGTGTGTGTGTGTCCGGGGGGGGGGGGGGGGGGAATAAAACCAGCTTATTGCCTAGGTGCAACAACATTGACTGCACGCGTTTATCATTCAATGGAACATTTATGGATAGCTTCTATTTGACCCTGAACATATTGAGAAATTGCTGTATGCAAGTTAAGAGCGTGTGACAAAGACTTACACTGACTTGCTTACTGAAACTGATGTCCTTAACTCGCTAGCAGAGGTTGTCTTGAAATGATAACATAATTACTGTAATTTATCCTTGCGAATAGGTAGCGTTCGACAGTAGATGAAATGTTCCAGAGACAATTCTGTATATTGGGCGCCCCAGAACGGAGGGTAAGGTCCTCAAGTTGGCGGTTGAGAAAATAAAACTGATTGGTCGGAAGTTGACGACATAATAATTAGATAGGTCCAAGTAAACAAGCATAAAACAAAGCGTTAGATGGATAAATAGCTTTCAAAATAATGTAAACTTACAGAAACCTGAATGTTGTTCGTACAGAGGAGCCTTATGCATGGAACGTACCGTGCTTTAGTAAATGATGTGAATATTTGCTTAAACTCACAACACAACGATTAGAGCTATGTGCTTTATGTATTCATGGAACGTAACTAACTGAAAAGTATGCCTGTATGCCTATCTTGACACCCCCCCCCCCCCCACACACACACACACGAGATCGTATGTACAAGGGCAATCATACGGGAACGAAACAGATGGGAAAAAGAAGGTAGACTCTTCATTATTTCAAAAGTAATCACCATAACTGTTAATATACACTGATGTCCAAAATTAAGACAACAAACCGCGATTTCCCCGCCATATCTCTAATTCACGATATAATCATACAAACTGTTAACAGATGTCCGCACGATCGTGTTGTGCACGGAGGATGGCATTCCAGTCAACGGACAATCACGCCAACTACGACGACAGGGTACCCATCATACGGGGTAGCGGCTGACGTGTAGGCCAACATCCACAATCGCTGTGGACAGTTACAGACGGTGCAGTATGGCACAGAGAAGACGCCTACCAGACACACTGCGCTGGAGGGCCATAGGAAGAATGGAAGCAGGACAGTCGCAAACTCATGTGGCCCGATGGCTCAATGTGAATTGCTCTGTTGTTTCTCAGATTTGGCGACAGTTTGTAGAGAGCGAAACTGTATTCCGAAGACCATAGCAGGACCGATCACGTGTAACATCAGAAATGGAGGACCGTTATTTGGCTGTAAGGACACGATCGTATCGCCGTAGTACTGCACTACAACTGGCATCTGACCTCGCAGCATCCACTGGAGGTATCGTACCGAGACAAAAGGTGTACGGAAGGCTTCGGCAGAGTGGCGTTTATTGACTGAGGCCTGCTCTGTGTGAACCTCTGACGCTTCTTCACAGTAGAGAACTTTTAGTCCAGTTGCCAACATGCCACCTGGACGGTCGAACAGTGGCCAAGTGTTCTTCTCACAGATGAGTCCCGCTTTGGTCTGGGCAGTGATTCTCGACGGATTCGCATCTGGAGGCAACGGGAAACGCAATGTCAGGATCCAAACACTGTGGACAGAGACCGATATCGAGGATCATTCCTAATAGCGTAAATGTAAATGTCGTAACACTAGGGCCTCCTGTCGGCTAGACCGTTCGCCGGGTGCAAGTCTTTCAATTCGACGACACTTCGGCGACTTGTGAGTCGATGGGGATGAAATAATAATGATTAGGACAACACAACACCCAGACCCTGAGCGGAGAAAATCTCCGACCCAGCCGGGAATCGAACCCGGGCCCTTAGGATTGAAATTCTGTCATGCTGACCACTCAGATACCGGGGGCGGACTCCTAATGGCGTGGGCAGGGATTATGTTGATCACTCTTAACACCCCTTCATGAAACTGTATGGGTGAATCAGCAAGGTTTAACTGCTGTCAGTCCGCAGCTCGTGGTCGTGCGGTAGCGTTCTCGCTTCCCACGCCCGGGTTCCCGGGTTCGATTCCGGCGGGGTCAGGGATTTTCTCTGCCTCGTGATGACTGGGTGTTGTGTGATGTCCTTAGGTTAGTTAGGTTTAAGTAGTTCTAAGTTCTAGGGGACTGATGACGATAGCTGTTAAGTCCCATAGTGCTCAGAGCCATTTGAACCATTTTGAACTGCTGTCAGGTATCGTGACAGTATCTTGGGACCTCATGTGCGGTTGTTGCGGTGTCCTGTAGGTCCATACATCGTACTGATGGACGACAATGCTGGACCTCATAGACCACAGGTGATGTTTCTTAGAAACGGAAGATATTGCACGCATGGGGTGGCTGCTCGCTCTCCCGATTTCAATCCCATAGAGCGTGTCGGGGATGCACAAGGGAGACGGGTTGTATTACACATGCATCCATCAACCACTCTCCAAGACTTACAAGCAGCTCTGCAGGAAAAATGGGTTTTATTGCCTCAAGAAGAGACTCATGACATCATTCACAGCATCCCCCGTTGTTGTCAGGCATGTATTGCTGCCAGAGGTGGTCACACCCAATGCTGAGCACATTAACCAGTTGTCGGACTGTTTGTGCAAATTCGTTAAGCTGGAAAAAACGAAGAACATATTTGTCTTAACTTTACACATATAGCAGCTGTTTACGTTACGTATTCTTTGCATTGTTTCTGCTTTAATATCCGCTGTCTGTACTATTTTGTGGCAAACGTAATCTCGTAAAAATTTCCATTTGTTGCTTTAATTTTGGATACCAGTGTACTTATCCCACTGTGAGACAAGATGGGCATAGCTGTCATGGAAAAATGTTTGCCGTTGCCTACGGAACCATGATTGCACCCAGGCTTGCACATCTTTGTCCGAAGGCAATCAACGACCACGAATTTCTTTCTTCAGGTCTCCAAAAACATGGAAGTCGCATGGGGAGAGATCGGGAGTGTATGAAGAATGTTTACGAGCTTCCCTACGAAACTTCTGCAGCACAGTAGAAACAAACAGCCAACAAAATGCCCGCCTACATTTAGCCATTGTTGTTTCGACTACGCTGCGTAAGTTTCGCTAGGAAGCCCTTAAACATCCTTCATACAGTTTCGAACGCTCCCCATGCGACTTGCATACTTTTGGAACCCTGAAGAACGACATTCGTGACCGTCGTTTTGCTTCGGACGAAGATGTGCATGCCTGGGTACAATCCTGGTTCCATAGGCAAACGCAAACATTTTTCCACGAAGCACTGACAGTCTTCTCTCTCAATGATATAAATTTATTAACGGTTAGGGCGATTATGTTTTAAATAGTACACAGTTTACTTACTTTCTTCCATCAGTCTCGTTTTCATTTGACTACTACTTATAGAAGAAGAGAAGTGCAGTGAAAAAAAATTAAAAAACGAAGGAGGAAGAGATTCACATGAAGATTAAATTGCGTCTTAACGGGCAAGGAAAAAGCTTTCGACTGTCTGTATGACTGATTCTGAACAACAGTAAAGATGGTCATCAACAGACAGCGAGCTGAACTTTTCCGATTATGTGGGAGAACACCGAACCTACCGTGAAGTCAGAGGTCAGAGCACTGAGAGGTGTGAATAAAAGTAAATGAAAGGTACCACGAATACTTCCTGTTCCGAAATGTATATACACTGAGGTGACAAAAGTCGTGGGACATCTCCTAATACGGCCTCGGACCTCCTTTTGCCCGGCGTAGTGCAGCAACTCGACGTGGCGTGGACTCAACAAGTCGTTGGAGGTAACCTGCACAAATGCTGTCTCTACAGCCGTCCATAATTCTGGAAGTGTTGTCCGCGAAGGATGTTGTGCACTAAATGCCCTCTCGATTATGTCCCGTGTCGAGCGATCTGGGTCGAATTGTCCAGAATGTTCTTCAAACTAATAGCGAACAATTTTGACCCGGTGACATGGCACACTGTCGTCCATAAAAAATGCATCATTGTTTGAGAACACGAACTCCATGAATGACTGCCAATGGTGTCCAAGTACCAGAACATAACCATTTCCAGTCAATAATAGCTTCAGTTGGACCAGAGGACCCAGTCCATTACATATAAACACAGCCCACACCATTATGGAGCACCACCAGCCTGTAAAGTGTCTTGCTGACAACCAGGGTCCATGGCTTCGTAGGGTCTGCGCCACACGCGAGCCCTACCACCAGCTCTTACAAACTGAAATCGGGGCTCATCTGACCAAACCACGGTTTTCCAGTCTTCTGGGGTCCAACCGATTTGGTCACGAGCCCAGGAGACGCGCTGCACGTGATGTCGTGATGTTAGTAAAAACACTCGTGTCGGTCGCCTGCTGCCATAGCCCACTAACGCTAAATTTCGCCGCACTGTCCTAACCTTCACGTTCGTCGTACCTCCCACTGTGACTTTTGCGGTTATTTCATGCAGTGTTGCTCGTCTGTTAGCACTGACAACTCTACGTAAATGCTGCAGTCGTTAAGTGAAGGTCGTCAGCCACTTCGAGGTGAGCGGTAACGCTTTGGTATTGTCGGCATACTTTTCTCACAGTGGATCTCTGAATACTGAACTCCCTAACGATTTCCGAAATGGAATGCCCAATACGTCTGATTCCGACTGCCATTTCGGATTTAAATTCTTAATTCCCGTCGTGCGGTTACAATCACATCAGACATCTTTTCACATTAATCACCTAATGACAGCTCCGCCAATGCACTGCCCTTTTATACTTGTACCTTGCGTACGCGATACTACCGCCATCTGGATGTGCATATCGCTGTTCCATTGACTTTAATCACCTCAGCATATATAGCGTACTTGCCAAAACGCGTCTCGCGCTTCGAACTCTGTTTCCGGCACGACAACGATCCGTAGCACATGAGAAAAATTTTTGATGTTTGGCTGCTGTACTACAGATGATATGTTTTACAATTATCTCCACAGCCGCCAGACAATCGAGTATCTGTAGGATTATTTAGATTGAGCCTGAAGAAGCAACGCACAGCTGGAACAAGTATTTTTTCAAGAATGAAGTAACACTGAACCGGACGCTACACTCAATTATGTGCACTTGCCCATGAGTTTAACTGAAATTAGGCAGTTAATGCTGTGAATAAAGAGAGTGTAATTGCCGTCGCATCGCGATTCATCGGAGAACAACACACTTATACATTCCGTATGCCACTCCATTAACGATGCCCCAACCCACGACTTGTTAGCGGAAGAAACAATGCGACTTTGATAATACACTATTCACCATGGCTCTTTCCAATAGATGTGGAACAGACGTTTTACTGTTGGCAGATACCTACACCAAACTTTACAAAAAAGTGTTTCGCCCTTCAAATTCTTATTCACTTGTCGCGATTTACAGCGATCGAAGCCACGGAGTGGCTTGGCGTGACGTGAGCATGAAGAAAATTTCTCCACGCCAAGAGTACTTTTCACAAGATCTCTTACGTCTTCTACATGGTAACATCGACAAAAGACGTCCGTATTTAATGTTATGTTAGGTCTACACTAGGAGAATCACGTTACTTGAAAATTCAAGAAATTTGAAGTATGCAGGTAAATACAACTTTAAGTGGAAGGAAGTACCACAGAAGTACAAGTCTTGTTTCCAGTATACCTATTATGAGTTGATTTGTGTTATAATATATCAGATTAAGGAACTGGCATGGTGCTTTAGTGTGCTGTCGCGTTTTCGAAACAACCTACGGCGCAACCCACCATAAGCCATTTTCTTTCGCTTTAGTTCGCCCCGTGTCCACGTCGCTACATCCTTGTATCGTCTGACATTTCATAACAAGAATGTTATTAACATTCGCCAAAATACAAACAATCTGAGGCTAAGTCAGATATTACTACGACGCATTTTATACATCCTAACGTTTGGGTTGGTGATATGTACGAAGAAAATAATATTAATCACTCTAACATCATAATTGTTCCATTATAACATACTCTGGTATTCTTTGCTCCAATTCCCCTTCGTCCGACTCAAAATTCCTCTTTCCGATTCTGTGTGATAGTTTCGTTCGGTGGCCTCTAACGTTGTCGCTGACGGCATAGCCACGAAAGTCCAACAGCTTTTCATCATACAATATTGTCTACTGGATACTGAGGTACCGCATTTATATATAAACTTTACTTGATCAAGTCACATGTTATCGAAGTCACAAACTGTTTGTCATGCGTTAAATTGCAGTATCAATAAATTTATAAACAGTATTCTTAATACACACGCACCGATCTCTTCCGAACATCGTCTAATGTCGAACGTGAATTGGAGAAAATTATCGTTACTTAATTGTTTCCTCTCATTACATTGAAACCTACGAGCTAATAACTCGCGAGCGTTACTTGTGTCACTTTAATTCTTACAACCATTAGCTTTTGCAGAGCAAAACTACCGATCAAAGAAATCTTAATACATCCGTGTCTCCTTTAGGTGTTCCGTCAGTAGTGATTCCTCTTAGAACTCATTACAGCTGAATTATTATGAAGCATCACGACGGCATGTTGTATGCCCGCGCGACATGTAAGGGGCAATCAAGTGAAAACGAGACAGATGCAAAATGAAGTAAGTAAACTGTTCATTATTTCAAAAGCAATTGCCGGAAATGTTAGTACATTTATTCCACTGTGAGAAATGTTTGCAGCTGCCTGCAAACCATGATTGTACCCAGGCGTGCACCTCTTCGTATGGATGGCGGTTATCGCTGAAACAACCAGTTTTCAGTTATATTGCTTTCTTTCAGCGACAGTTTAACCCGAATGTCAAAACGGTTCAAAAAAACCAGTTTCTGAAATACAGATTTTACGTTTTTTTATTCCTATCATTGCCTGTAATTGAAGTAGAAATCGAACAAAGACTGAAAAATTTTGACTCCGTCAGTGACAAAATACATCGGATCAAAACATTAAATTAAATACGGAAATAAAAAAAAATTGTCCGTCCACCATTCGCTTCTTTTCTCTGAAAGTGGTAAGTGGCTGAATACTACTACAAAAGACCAGCAGTGAACTCGTGTTATCGAGGATCATACCACTATTCGCGCATTACTAATAGTCAGTGCTAAAGGATGAAAACACTGTTTTTCATGTTAATCTGTCCGTCTTCAAAGGCTGCGAGCAGATAAAAGCATACTATGTAGACACAGGCAACAGATTACCTACTTTCTATTTATACTGTTAACTATGAATGATTTTTTAAGTTTTCTCTTCATATAAAAAATGGCTCTGAGCACTATGGGACTTAACATCTGAGGTCATCAGTCCCCTAGAACTTAGAACTACTTAAACCTAACTAACCTAAGGACATCACACAACACCCAGCCATCACGAGGCAGAGAAAATCCCTGACCCCGCCGGGAATCGAACCCGGGAAACCGGGCGTGGGAAGCGAGAACGCTACCGCACGACCACGAGATGCGGGCTCTCTTCATATAATGTCGCAAGTTTGTTGTGGCTCCTCAGGTTCTTAATCTTTTAAAACAAATAGAACATTGTACTTCATTGATACTGCACTTCGTTAAATACTTCCTGCGTAGGGATGGTACGATTCAGTAATACAAATAATGCCCAACGGCAACAGAAACTACCACAGAGACCAGATACGGCAAGTCTCGCACACTGCATGTACACGCCTACCATCCAATAGGCCACGCCACTTAAAATCGCACTCAACGCTTTTCCCATTTTCTGTGATAATCTGATATTTAAAGCAATGGAAATTTTACGAATAAAAATTACGAGTTTTTTAAAAAGGTTTATTTAAAAACCAAAACTTTTAGCACTGACAATGTGGCTAACTGATATTTCGGTTTTTTACCCGGCTGTCAGTAACAAAAAGCAACTGTTCTAACAGACCACACAAATACTGAAAAATATAGGTTATTCAGAAATAAAATACCGGTATCGGTTTTAGCCTGTCGGTTTTTTTTTTTCATCTCTACCTCTTTGTCCGAAGCAAATCGACAGCACGAATCTTCTTCATCTTCTTCTTCTTCTTCTTCTTCTTCTTCAGCGCTACAGCCATTGGCGAGCCTTTGCTTCCTGAATTATTTCCTCCAAACTTCTCGGTTTTTTGCAGCTATTTTTCGCCGTCGGACTGACATGCTGTTGAGATCTATTACATCATCAATCCATCTTCCTCTGGGTCTCTCTTTCCGTCTAGCATCATGGATCATATCTATCATCATTCTCTGTTTCTGTTCTATTCTCCGCCAATCTCTCCAAATGTCCTAGTCATCGTATCCGTTGTCATTTGACATATTTTACTTCATATCTTCCTTGTATTAATGCATGTAGTTCGGTGCTATAGCGTACCCTCCAGTCTTCTTCCACCCTTATTGAACCATAAATTTTACGTATAACTTTTTGCTCAGGGGTTCTTTCAGCGATTTTGTTATCTTCTGTGAGCGTCCATACTTCTGACTACTTGTGATCGAACTAGGGAGTAATTTTTGCGAAGTGCCTTCGTAGCACTGTGCGTTAGTTGAAACGCCCCGACTCCAAACACCCAAGAATGTTGATGGATGGCAACATTCTGTTGTAGGATAATGCCCGCCCACTTGTTGCCAAGGGTGTTTCGATCAGGCTGCAAAAGTTTCGCTGGGAAGTCCTTACGCATCCTCCATGCAGTCCCTCTCCCCCCCCCCCTTTCGACTATCTTCTTTTTGGAGGACTGAAGAAAGACATTTGTTGCCGCCGATTTGTTTCGAATTAAGCAGTGCACGACCGCGTACAATTATCGTTCCGCAGGGAACAGCAAACATTTTTCCATGAAGGCATTGGCCGTCTTGTCTCACAAGGGGATACATGTATTAACAGTTATGGCGATTACCTTTGAAGTAATAAACAGTTTACTTACTTTTTTCCTGTCTAATTTCAATTTGACTGCCCTTATATTTTCTAAGCCAGAATTAAGACTGCTTCATCATTCGTAACAATAATTAAACTCATTCTGGAACGAAAATGTTCTGATTTTCTGCAACTGCACGAATCCGGCAGTTATTTACTTTCTTGCACTGAAAGCAAGCACATTAAGAAGAGACAGTTTATTAGAGCAATGCTTTTTTCCTGTAACTAACCATCAGTCAATTCACTTATAAGCATTGGAAATGAGTAAACACTCGCTACATATTTTCTTAGGGAATACTGTACAGATTGTGATTGAAGTGTAGTGTGATGGGGCACTATCAGTACGAAGAAGATTGCACACAAATATTTTATAAAGATGTGAAAAAATATGCCTTTACTCGAAAACATTGCTTTTAGAATCCAAAAAAGGGAATAAAGAGCACTGAAGATTTATAGAAACCTGAAATTTGCAACAAATGATGGTGGTACTTTTTCTTGCGTCGGTGTGCGTGAGAGAGAGAGAGAGAGAGAGAGAGAGAGAGAGAGAGAGAGAGAGAGAGAGAGAGAGAGAGCGCTAGGTAACTTACGTTGGCACAAAGAACCCGACTATCTGCCTGCCCACACTTCATTTTGCTACAACTGATGCTGGCCATTTAAGTGCCGTAACGAAACTACTGGATAGGGGGCGAAAGCAACGACGTGCAGCACCGCCCCTTTATTCTTGACGGCTGACACGGTATCGCAGCACGTTACGGTTGAAGGAGCCTGGAGAAAGAGTACGCACTGACATATTGTTAGGAAAACGCCTCAGGTTACGTCGGTCGAGCGAAAAAAAGAAAAACAGACGGACAGAAACCGAGAAAGAGGAAAAAAAATGCGAAAATCTTCAGTTGGAAAGTGTGACAAAATCACTCTTTCATGTGATTTGCTATGCTCTGAGACAAGTTTTACACACGTCTTCTGATTAATCAAAGTATCTTCCCCCTTTCTGAAAATGAAACGTTGTTAATCCGAAGATGATCCAAATATCCATGTCAGTAAGAATACCAGCAGACAATCGAACAATCACTGAAGATTCTCAGATGGCTAACCTGCTAAATCTCACAAGCATATCTTTTGTAATAAAGATGTCTAATCTCTTACATCGAAGGCATGGGGTTTCGCAGTGGTGTTCCAGGTCTGGGGCGTTGCCATTGCTTTCTAATTAAACGAGAATCTGAAAAGGAAAAACGTCGAATGGCTAGTTGTACTGAAAATAGTCTGTGACCATATAGTCATATAATAATATCACAGTAATTGTAATCCCTTGTCAATTGCTGACTACACAAGTCTACATATGCTGTGGTCGTCGTGTTTCTGTTAGCTGAGTTGTTAAGTGAAGTGTCGCATCACTTAACGCCTTTATCACCTGGGAAAGAAACATCTGCATTCTGCCTTTTCATTCTCCTAAGAAATTTCTTTGACCCCTTCAGAGATTTAATACAATTATGACGAACATGACACCTCGCAGCTGCGATTCTAACATACACGTCCCACGAGAGGTTTTACATGTACGAAACTTTAGTGCTTTCAAAACACTAATTGTGTGAGTAACTTAAAACGCAGAAGGCGGTGGGCCTTTAGGACACATTATACTTTTAACAGATAGATTCAGGCGATATATTAAAACTATTAATTTACACCACCTTTTATGAACTTCCCACGTGTAGGATACGGGAGACCTGACACCTGGGTAACTGCCACAAACAGCAGATGAAATACTTTTAGTCTCATATAATGCCCAATTAGAACAGACAATACAAAGAATGGACAATGTCCTTGTAAGGTAGCATTAATGGTGGAATGTGAGATACTGTGTTGCCATGTCCCACTACTTGAACGCCACGAATAACGTACCGGCCACCATTAACTGTAAGATGGTAATCTTGTAGCACTGGAGTGTAGCCAAATACGAGGCACGGGTCTTCGAATAACCATCAGACTGAAGATACCAGGGCGTCACTCCCCTACGTAAGAGCAGCACTCTTGGATTAAAGGATGTCGGCCGGCACTCTGACAGAACTACGCGCAGACGGGACTTTTTGTTTTCCGTCGGACCATGGTCCAAAGTGTCGAATTGTGATAGTAGTTTAGTGAATGACGACTTTGTTGAGAACAATAGTTTATAGCACGCTATAAGCAACATTACAAGAGCATATTGGCTGATACTAAATAGCAGTTTCAACAGTGTCTGCGAGGAAACGAGCCCAGTAATGCGTTTAACGATTACTTGGAAACAGCTGGCAAATTTTCTTAGACGTCGTAGTGGTGCAATACTCAACAGGAAATAATCCTATACACGCGGAAACGCATTTCTGTAGCCAACAACGACCAAACATTATAACCGTTGTGTCTTATCAAGGTATTTTCTTTCCTCTCGTATATGGATCAGCACTTTCCTTAACACAGGTCTCCTGTTTTGCTATTACATGTACGCTATTTTCCAGAATACGGTGCGAGAGATATTGGCTGTTCGGCGCTCCTATCGTCTCAATGTTTATACGGCACATTCGTAAGCCGTAACCGGTGTTAATCGAGTTGTACCCGGTGTCTAATTGGACCTGAGGAGGACTACAAGCAACTGTGTTTCATTGCAGATTCTCTGTTGCTGTGCAGCAGCGCTTATTTGGAAGAATTTGCTGGGAACTTAATATGAGGGTTATGGAGTAGCTACATATGTCTAGTCACAACATACTGATTTTAAAGTAATTCATGAGAACAGATAAGCAGATATATTTGTCTTAGCAGCTGAGTTTGCCAACGTCACGGTAGTTAACACCTACAAAGCTCAGTGAGCGTGCTGCCCCCGCCCCTTCCAAATAAGAGCTTTCACTCAACCTGTAATACATGTTGGGGATTTAAACAACCCTATCCGTGAGTGGCAAGATGCGGTAGAAGACGAAAATCGATCCGCTCTCAGGCATTGGATGGAAGTGAACAATCTGCACTTAATCTACAACGCTAAACACCAGGAATGTTCAATTGTGGCAGATGGCGAAAGTATTACGCTCCTGATCTCTGCATAGTGTCGTCACCAACGTCCAGCAACGAAAGTATGACATAAAGGAAAATTGGCAAGTCATTCCCACGCAGCCAACATAGATCACTCATCATCCAGTGTAGTATAAACATTCCTCTTGCCTCAGTCCCGCAACCTCGGTGAACTTTTAACCTGCAGATTGGGATCAGTCTGAGAAGGGAGCTGATAACATCATCCAGTGGATCTCTCCACTCCCTCCCAATTGTGAGAGATTCGTGGGTGCTGTAAAATCTACTGCCAATAAGTTGACACGTGTAGATTTCAACATTTGTATGTACCTGGATGGACGCAAGAATGTGACGAATTGTACACACAATATCAGCAATCAGACAGTGGCATAACATCTGAAAATCTATTGAAGTTTCTCAATTAGAACAGAAGAGAGAAATTGTAGAAGACCATAGCTGGATTGAATTTTACGCATGCCAACCGTGGATAACACAAACCATGAAAAAACAGTTATACGCAAAGACATCTTGTTTGAGCCTCACCCTCAGTATGCACGTGACTCTAATGTACATGAAACCACTGTAGTCCTGGGCTTTCGAAAGACAAATACAATGCTGAATTTGATGGAGTGTGTCCGGAGTTCCTTGAACCTGTAGGTCCCAGACGAAACAACGGCTCCTAGAATTGAACCAAATATCACGAAGTGGAATACTACCAAAGATGTTTACGAAATTCGCAGTTTTGAAGCCAAGCAAAGACGGAACTAGTGCAGCGACTATCAGCCTATATTCCTACTCTCAGCATAACACATAAATTACTGGAGAAGCTAATTCTCAATCGCATCCAAAAGACCATTGATAGACTAATCCCAGCCGAGCACTGTGGTTTTAAAAAAATCGGGGTTGCTCCCACCAAGCTCATAACATTGGCTGGTTAACTCCCGATTTCTGAGAGACCTCAAATCGGCTACATCTTTCGTCGATCTGACTGCAGCTTACGATACAGTATGGAGAGAAGAGTTGATGCTCCTGATTTTAGACTAATTCCATATCAGTAGCTAGCAAGTTTACTCAATAACATGCTGTATGATCGAAGGTTTTCAGTATTTTTTTTTTTTTAATTGAAAAATTAGCAGATGCAGAGCCCCAAACAGTGGTCTACCTCAAGGATGAGTCCTGTCTTACGTACTATTTAAAATTGTACGTCCACGACATTCCAGCTAATGAAATCGAGTATGCAGATGATCTGGCATCAACACGTCAGAATAGACATCAAGTACTGTGAAAGTACGCTCTCAAATAACCTCACGAAACTCAACGAGTACTTTTGCAAACGGAGACTCGAACCAAACTTAAGTAAAACAGAATTAACAGCGTTTGATGTCCTTAATAAAGAGGCAAGCAGGAAGTTACACATGTTATTTGACGGGGGTCGAAGTTTCTCATACATAGATCCAGAAGTATCTAGGTGTCACCATCGCTCGGACACTTCCATTTAAGTAGAGCTGCACGTATTTGTTAAAGAAGCTTGAGTCAAGAGTAAATCTACCCGAAAAAAATAGCCAGAAACAGCTGGGGAGCCAATGCAGATACGCTAGGCAATGCTGCAATTTCACTTGTGTATTCAGCTGTTAAATATTGTGACAAAAGCACGGGAAAACAACGCGCATACAACTAATGTGTATGTACGTCTCAATTAGACCATAAGAACCATTACTGGCACTGTCAGATTTATTCCCACATAGTGGTTACCTGCTGTATCCAATACCGCCGTTCGGGATCTACATCTACATACATACTCCGCAAGCCACCGCACGAAGAGTAACTTGTACCAATTTTTTTCCTGTTCCATCCGCAAATACAGCGAGGGAAACACGACTGTCTACATGTCTCAGTAAGCCAGTAATCCCTCTTCGTGGTCCTTCGGTAAAATATACACTGATCGTCGTAAAAAAGCGCCGTATCCAGAAGGACAAGGCGGATTACTATCATTGTTGGCAGGCAGAAAGATGGTACCATACATATGAAATGATTAAACTTTCAACTTTGAAGAAACAACATTTATTGCACCACGCGCTCATAAAATGTACGTATTAGTATGGCGTCGGGCCCTCGTGGTTGTGAATACAAGCGCCCAGATGTGGCGGCATGGTGTTGTACAAGTGTCGCATGTAGTCCTGTGATACTCCGTCCTATGCTACGCAGTTCTCGCATATTGGTCGGTGGATATGAAGTCCTGATTGCAAGTTCCATGGCACCCTACACATTCTCAATCGTGGAGAGATGAGGTGATGCGGCTGGCCATGGCAGAGTCTCCATAGCTGCGAGGCATGCTCGGGATGTGGCAGCGGTATGAAGACGAAACAAGGCATGGTTGGGCGTTCGTGAATGGCACAGCCACCGGTTGCAAGGCCACCTCCACATACCGTGCGGCTGTCACGGAGCTCTTGAGGAACACTAACGGTGAACAAGCACCGCAGAATATCGTTCCCACACTACCACACCAGATTGGCGGCACTTGTGACGGGAGACGACAAACCGCTCTTCCTGGCGCTCTCCACGGCGCCTCCAGACATGGACCCTGTAATCATCACCTACAAGGCAGAAGCGGGACTCGTCACTAAAGATGACCCGCCGCCAGTCTGCAGGACCCCATGCCCGCCATTGCTGACACCAGGCGAGCCGGACATGACGCCGCGAGGATGCGTGTGGAAGGCATTGTAAAGGCCAACGTGCTGCAAGTCCTGTGTCATGCAACCGCCTGCCAATGGTACTAGCACTTATGGGATGTCGCAGAAAAGGCAGGTCAGCCCGATGCATGGGCCCTATAGTTGCCGATGGATCTGTTCACGCGTGGTGGACAATCCGTCGGCCATCTCTAATTGTGGTGCGTGTCGCACGTCCAGATCCTGCACGTGTGCCTTCTTGTATCCATTGCCGCTAACAATGGGCAATGGTGGTGTCCGTACGACCAGTGACGCCCACAATATGTCGATAGGACCACTCAATCTCCTGCAGCCCCACGATGCGGTCCCTCTCAGACTCGTCTAGCTGGGCAACCCGCTGCTGAACTTGTCACTAGAGCACAGTGAAAGTGCAGGTGATGTTCTAGTGACGCTACCTGCTGTCTTACTGGCCGGCACCGCCTTTTGGGGGGCCCTCTTTATCAACCTATGTGCACATCATCACGACTCCACTCACGCTCCTCGCTTGCGTGGCCGACCGTGCAAAAGTAATCATTAGCATAGCTGACAGTGTGCAACATGCACACCCAGTTTGCAGTGGATCGGTCGGCTACTAGGTGCAGCTATCTTTATGATGATCAGTGTACTTTGGCGGCACTAAAATCGTTCTACAGTTTACTTCAAATGACAGTTCTTTAAATTTTCTCAAAAATGTTTCACGAGAAGAACGTCGTCTTTCCTCCAAGGATTACAATTTGAGTTCACGACGCACCCCCGTCATACTCGCTTGTTAATCGAACCTACCGGTAACAAGTGTAGCATCACGCCTCTGAATTGTTTCAATGTTTTCGTTTAATCCGTCGTGCAATGCCAAACACCTGTACCTCAATTTCAAATATGTTATTTCAATGAGAATATGGCTTGAAGCTGTAGTAGAGTACGGCTTTTCAACATATCTATCAATGTTCCATAGCAGCATGTCGAATATCGCACAAATTCTAGAGCTGACTTAATCACTGGTGGTCGTTTCAAGAACCACGAAGGGAATACGGCACCCTATACGTCTATTTCGAATTACAGGGCGTTAACTTTACGTTTTCATCTGTACCATGCAAGCCACTGTTCAGTACGTGGAGAAAGGTACTCTATACCAGTATCTGAAGTTTACGACCTTCCTAATCCATTCTCGGATTTTGAGCAGAAGATTAGCTTGCATCTCTGATTGCAACTTCATCGTCGTCATGAAACATGTACGTGGCAATATCTAACATTTCTCTGACTTTAAAGTGTGCTTGCGGCATTCTCATAACGATCTTTTTATGGTGTACAATGTCTTGCTTGTAAGGTCACTAAAGGCGATAACTAAATTAAACCACGACGTATCCTGCGGCTCTCCTCTGTATCTTTTCTATCTTTCCCGGTAACATAACTATCACGGATCTGGACTGTTGGAAGTACTCAAGAATAGGCTGGACGATGGTTTCGTGACACCGAGTTGAAGACGAGGCTACTACAGGTGTAGCACAAGCTCAGATTGGGGAAGGAAATCCTTCGCGACCTCCTCAAAGGAACTATCCCGACATCGATCAGAACAGTTTAAGGGAAACTACAGTAACTCGACATCAAGATAGCCAGACGAGGATTTGAACAGTCGTCCTCCAGAGTGCGAGTCTAGTGTCAACCGTTGCGCCACCTCACTTGGTAGCTCTTTCGTGCATTAACTATCCTCTGTCATAATTCTTCGAATGACTGTCCGTCCGGCATCTGCGTTCCTGGCAATGAGTTTTCAAAAATGGCTCTGAGCACTATGGGACTTAACTTCTCATGTCATCAGTCCCCTAGAACTTAGAACTACTGAAACCTAACTAACCTAAGGACATCACACACATCCATGCCCGAGGCAGGATTCGAACCTGCGACCGTAGTGGTCGCGCGGTTCCAGACTGTAGCGCCTAGAACCGCTCGGCCCCCACCCCCGGCCGGCGGCAATGTTTTATAAGGCCATTCTCCATAATCTTTTTGGAAGAATACGCTTAGACTTTTCCGCTGTGGCCGATACCAGTAGTAGATACACACAGGTGTAGTCAGTAGATATGTAGTCTCTTCGTAGATACATGAATTACTTCTCGTTTCTTTGTATGACTGTCAAATGCCGGTGACAATCTTTTAACTCAGTTACCATCTGTAGACAGGCCTTCCTGCATTTTGTAACATTCCTGTGTACAACTGCGCCGTCCTTCAACAGCCTCAAAGAATTATAGTACAACATTGTGTACCAAGTTGTCACAATTCCTTGCGGTACGCCCGACACTACTTTTGCTTCTGACGAAGTCATCCTATTGATGATGAAGTAAGCTCTGTTTTCCAGGGCGTCTTCAATCCAGTGGCGACAATACAGAACTGTAACGCAAGCTTTCTGGGAGTGAAGAAACACAGCATCAACTTGGGCTCCATTACATGACTATTGACAAAATGAGCGAGAGATGTTTCACTCAACTCCAGCCTTCCTCTCCTTATTAGTCAACTGTGTCCTTATTCAGCCCACAGGATCCGGTCATGGCACTATTAGA
The DNA here is from genome assembly GCF_023898315.1 of Schistocerca nitens. Taxonomy (NCBI): domain Eukaryota; kingdom Metazoa; phylum Arthropoda; class Insecta; order Orthoptera; family Acrididae; genus Schistocerca; species Schistocerca nitens. The sequence continues at coordinate 565,887,531 of NC_064616.1, forward strand.
GAGAGGCGCAGTAGTCGAAACTGTACCCCTTTCCTTTCTAATACAGATGAGTAAATGAAGCTGTCGTCAACGAAAAGGCTGGCTTGGACGTAGTGATCTGACTCATCCGACTAGTTACAGCGGGACTGATAGTTTAAAGTGGAATCTGAACGACGATGCAGCTTAGCGTTTTTCCCCATTAACAAAGCATTGTCGGAGGTTTACGAGTCCAAAAAACAACTTCCTAGGACCAGCTGGGGAACGCAGAGCGCACCTTTAGATTTGTAGTGCGGCATTTACCCACCGACTCACATACAAATACTGAAATCTCCTTAATTCAGAACGCCATTGGTACGCTTTCACTGAACCGCACCGAGCTCGGCGTCCGACGCAGGTGGTACCACCGGCGGCTAGCAACCAGAAGGACGAACAATTAGCAGGGCGCTCATAATCTGCTTAGCGGGCTTGTTTGCGCGCGCATTCCTACAGCTTCCTGTGCACCGCATCTGCCCGCCCATCGCTCGTCACCAGCGCCTCCCATCGCGCCGTGGGACTCAGCCATCACTCAAAGTAGCAAACAGCGCGAGCCGTCCATGCTAGCCAGCCGCCGCCGGCGCTGCTTTATCGCGGCCCACAATCTCGTTGCCAATGCCACTGACATTTCGCAAGTAATAAAACTTCTGCGGGAACTCACGCAGCAACCAGGTGTTGTAACACGCAGCTGTATTAATAGGCCGGTGCAGGGGACAGGACGTAAAAGGAACTGCTCCTCCCGGCGGCTCAGAGCACGTGGCCAGCGTTCACTTTCTCGGACAGTCCACAGCAGACACGAAAAAGAAGAGCGCGAGATGATACATGCGCCAGCTTTCACTTTCTTTATTTACGTCGTTATTTTAATAATTGCCGCGAGTCGTCTCTTTTTTGTACTGGCCTTAAACCTCATTAAAATGAATGAGGCACATGATCGTACAATCACGATTATAACAAAAATGTACGTTTCACTGCCACAAATTCCCTTTCACCTAGCTATGGGCATATCGTAGCAAGGTTGCTCTGGTTCACTGCATCCAGGTGTTGCGTCCAGCTGGGCTTCCTGTCGAGCTGTCAACACAACTCCAGCTGCTTAACAGCAGCAACAAAAGTGATCCATCTCTGCTATTTTCTAAAGCAGACCGCCACAACCTACTCTCCAAATGTTGCAGTTCGTGTGATGGCATGAATATGAACATGAAGATCTGTGAGAGCAACATGTGTTGCACCACAGGAGATCATGGCAGGGAAATATTTTGTTTTTTTATGAATATTCACTTTAAAAATACATTTTTGTCTGGCGAACTAGCCACAGTGTAGCAAAGCTGACCCATGGATTTTTCAGTAGGTAATTCTTTTTCAGGTATGTGGAAGAAAATTAATATCCCAAAAATCTTTAAGTGACTGGGCACTGTACTGTTTTGTTCCTCTCCAATCATATCAAATATTCTCACTACGTTTATACAGTGCACATACCAACCGCTTATCATCAGAATTATTTGTGAATTTATTTCCATAGCAATCCAGCTATAAATAGATAAATGTTACTTATTAATTCTTTGTTGTGGTTTTGAGAAGACTGAGTAAGGACTTGGAAATGTTTTAATTGAAACTTACCTTACATTGCTGCAGACTTCTGAAATGTTTTTCATCTTCCTCAAAATAGAAAGTATGTGTAATAAATACAACACATATACAAAGAAGACTAGTCAAGAACATGGGAGTTATATGCTGAAGTCCTCAGTCTCAAAAATGTTAAAACATAAGAATTTAGTGCATGTAATGCGAATGAACCACTGAAATGCTGTCCATGTTCCTGAACTTGCTGCATTTGTGTTGAAATGCTCCAAATGATAAAGGAAGGTAAGCCAAGCCCCAAAAAAATTACAAAAATTAAAAATGCCTCGAAATGTGGTAATCTAGAATATTAACTGCTACACACACACTTGAGAACTGCCATATTTTCTGAAAACATAGTTCTGATAAAGAGCTTCAATTGAAATCTCAATTACAACAATTTTGATCATACAGATTTCAATGGAACCATCCTAATAAAAGTTGAATACTATAATAAAGCTTGTAAGTGTGACTGATGTAGTCTCCCTGTCATCCTTCTTACTAATACCACTGTCATAGAGGGTCGATCACAGCTTGACACCTATCATCTTGTGCAGTCTATTTTCACTTAAATTCACTTTAATTTTGCAAGGAATGAGTTATCAGAATACAACCTCGCATATAGTGAGGCTGTCCATGAACCGCATACCCCCAACTTCACACGTACACTATGTTATTGTGTCATGTATATCCAACAGTTCTGTCTTTCTTCACTTGTCCTCCTTCCCTGACTGGATCCCATGTCATAATAATGCCATGGGCAGTGATTTTTACCAACAAGGTTAAGTGCAACTTTCATACATCTCAGAAACCTGACTAGTTGTTTCCCATATGTCAACGCTGTTTGAGAATCTTTGTGACAATTAATTGTATAATACCACATTAATGCCACTTCCTAAAATGGCCACACAGTTTAATGCAAAGATAATCAAAATGGTTCAAATGGCTCTGAGCACTATGGGACTCAACTGCTGAGGTCATTAGTCCCCTAGAACTTAGAACTAGTTAAACCTAACTAACCTAAGGACTTCACAAACATCCATGCCCGAGGCAGGATTCGAACCTGCGACCGTAGCGGTCTTGCGGTTCCAGACTGCAGCGCCTTTAACCGCACGGCCACTTCGGCCGGCGCAAATATAATCATTACTCATTGTACTCAACATGTGACTCAGGGCAACTGCTTGTCACATTGTGCTGTGCTGCTTCTGCTTATTATGAGCACTTACGTCTTTCGGCATTCTATAGTAGTACTATACACACACACACACACACACACACACACACACACACACACACACACACACACACAAAGAATTTGTACCATTTTTGAATGGCTAAGTACACCTGCAATTCAGTTTCGAATGCCTCTTGTACATCTGTAAATTTCAAGTCATTGTAGAGTAGTAACTTCAACTCTGTCTTATCATTCTAATATCAGATATCTCTCTCTCTCTCTCTCTCTCTCTCTCTCTCTCTCTCTCCACACTAAGTAACAAGCTCAACATTAAATTTTTGCCTATGATTACATCCAGCTGTCAACCTCTGCAGGAAGCTCAAAAGTTTTCAAGATATGACTGGATAATTGTGAAGTTTCTTTTTTTTTCCACTTACACTTTATAATAGGTAACCGTATCTTTGAAAGTTATGAGGTAACGACTAATATGATCTCCAAAATTGCTAAATGTATTTTCAGTGCTACTGGCAATATGTTGTTTCCATGAGAAATGCTCCAAGTCTTTCACATACAGGGTGTAATGGCTGCAAGTGCAAATATTTCTACTGAGGATTGTGTACTGAGCAACATTAAATCAATATTTACTTCTTTTGCAGCATAATAATTATAGCTACTGGGAGAAATATGTTTTCACGTTGGTTATTATCTCAGAGTACATGTGGCAAGAGCAAACCATTAATGCTTATTTTCCTCTGAGCAACAGACCAGGTGTTGAGGCATGGCTGCAAAATGGTTAGTTTATATTGACAGGTATACAGTTATGACTGTGCAGAAAACATCAGGTAGTAAATTATGTGATGTGTTTGTGGGAATACTGTTCGAGTAGAGAAAAAACAACCGACACACTGCTTTTTGTACATATTAAGGCACCACATATAGAAATATGTGCACTTATAACCATTAAAACAATGTATATGAATGACAAGTTGTCCAGAATGACATCCTGCATTATGTGAGTCTCAAATACAGTTACACACTGGTCAAGAAATTTTCTTTAACCTATGACTGGTGTAGCGCTCAAATGGAAGATGATATAAATTCACGAAAAACAGATGCAACCTCAGGACCTTGTGTGTTTCACACAATATTGTTATGGAGGGACTTTTTATTCAAAATGCATTTTTATATTGTCCAAAAAGTATGGCAGTTTAAGTTTGACTGTGGACATACACATCTTGAAAACTAAATGTATGCAGGTAATCCCAAAAGTAAGGTCTCCTATTTTTTTTTATAAATACGTAGACCTGTTTATTTCTACAATGGTTTACTTCAGTTTACAGCTAAACATTTAGCTATTTTTCGACATAATCACCATTTCTGTTGATGCATTTTTGGAGACACTGTGGCAGTTTTTGTATAAGTCGACCAACAATTGACAGTCTCCCGCTCCTTTGTTCGTCATGAATTTCGGTCAAACCAGCTGCTAACACTCTACACCACTTACGAACATTTTTGATATCCATGCATGACTCACCATACACTTCCGTCAATTGCCGATGGATTTCAATCGGCGCAGTGACCTTTGCGTTCAAAAACCGAATAACTGCATACAATTCGCACTTGGCGGTAACATCCAATGGGAGCTCCATTCTCAATGGCCTCAGCGCAGCGTTCGCATGTTTACACACAGCCCGTGAAGCACTCTTCATAACAGTGTGACCAACTGCCACACAAACAGAGTTCTGTACTTTTAAAAAATTGTAGACCTTACTTTTTGGATTACCCTCATACACTATGTCTACAGAGCATGAAAGCAGTATTCTAGCAAAAATATATAATGGTAGCTGTACTTGTGCCAAAATTTAAAACAATTGTGTATAATTTTCATTCCATCTCTCTCTTTGACCTAGTTCACTGATAGTGGACTATTGATCACTAGATCCTTCCATGTACAGTACAGAAGAACATTTAACATCACAAAAGTTTTGTCATTATCCAGCAACAAGTGTAGAAACTGAATACAGTTGACAATAATACATAACTAAAAGTGTATCATTTGTGCACATCATCATCATCATCATCATGTTATTATTATTATTATTATTATTATTATTATTAATCACCATATGGCAGTTACACATCACTTCTGAAATACAAATAAAATACGTACACAATTTACAAACTTAGACATATTATTTATTACATCAGACGAAGTGTCCAAGAACTACAGATGGTATCCAGGGTCCAAATTTTGAGGACACTGATCGACAAAATGTCTGACAGTCTTTTTTGGGAAGCCACAGGTGCACTCTGCACTGATTGTCTTTCCACATCTGTACAGAAGGTCACCGCATCTGACATGGTTAGTTTGGATATTCTGAGTGTACTTCATGTCTTCCAGGGCTGATGAAGTTCCCATGGTTTGTTGTTGGCTTCAAGAAAGCTATGGAACTCTGCCAGAGTATTTTATGGCATCCTTCCATCAGAGTTTCATGGAGATTGAAGTTACAGCCTACCACGTTCCTTACAGTTCTGAGAGGGGGACACCTGGTGCAGAAAGTCCTCATTAATTGGCAGCTGCTGGTTCTCGCACATTTTCTTACGTTCCTTCAGAAGAATATTCTTTCTTTCCAGGTTAGGTGATTGAATGTGGCTCACAGCAGGTAGCCAGAATACTGGAGTGGGCACGATTGTGTCAGTAACAATCTGCACTGTTTGATTTAGTTGCATACCTATCAGTCTCATGTGGCTGCTGTTTATCCAGACCGGGCTGTAATATTCTGCTGCTGAGTAGACAGGGCCAGGAGCACATGATCATAAGGTCAAAGCTGCAGGACCCCATGTTGTATCAAATAATTTTTGGCATTTCTCGACATCAATTTAGCTCTGTCTTTGTTAGATGTTGTTTACATGACAGCTTTCTGCCAAGTAAAACTCCAAGGTACTACAGATATTAATTATGGACCAGGCAATTACCCTCGAAAAGTATATCTAGTTCAAGGTTGGCTAGGGTGTTGCTCAGATGGAAGCCAAGTGGATTCAGTTTTATTAGTGTTTAGCTGAGGTTCCCCATTTAAAAAAATATTGTCCCATTGCACTTCGCTCTTTTGTTAATATATCTTCAGTGAGGCACAACCAAACTTCCTGGACTGAGTGGCTAGCGTATCTTCAATATACACTGAGGAGCCAAAGAAACTAGTACACCTGCCTTAATATCGTGTAGGGCACCCGCGAGCATGCAGAAATGCTGCAACATGACATGGCATGGACTCAACCAATGTCTGAAGTAGTGCTGGAGGGAATTGACACCATGAATCCTGCAGGGCTGTTCATAAATCTGTAAGAGTATGAAGGGGTGGAGATCTCTTCTGAACAGCACTTTGCAAGGCATCCCAGATATGCTCAATAATGTCCATGTCTGGGGAGCTTGATAGCCAGTGGAAGTGCTTAAACTCAGAAGAGTGCTCCTGGGGCCACTCTGTAGCAATTATGGACATGTGGGGTATTGCATTGTCTTTCTGGAATTGCGTAAGTCCATTGGAATGCACAATGGACATGAATGGATGCAGGTGATTAGACAGGATGCTTACGTATGTGTCACCTGTCACAGTCATATCTAGACATACCAGGGGTCCCGTATCACTCCAACTGCGCACACTCCATACCATTACTGAACATCCATCAGCTTGAACAGTCCCCTGGTGGCACGCAGGGTCCATGGGTTCATGAAGTTGTCTCCATACCCGTACATATCCATCCACTCAATACAATTCGAAACTAGACTCATCCGAACAGGCAACATATTTCCAGTCATTAACAGCTTGCCAGTGATGATGAGCACAGGTGAGGCATAAAGCTATGTGTCAAGCAGTCATCAAGGTACACGAATGTCCCTTAGGCTCCAAAAGCCCATATTGGTGGTGTTTCATTGAATGATTCATGCAATGACACTTGTTGACGGCCCACCATTGAGATATGCAGCAATTTGTGAAAGGGTTGCACTTCTGTCACAATGAACAACTCTCTTCAGTTGTCATTGGTCCCGTTCTTGCAGGATCTTTTTTCAGCTGCAGCTATGTCAGAGATTTGATGTTTTATCAGATTCCTGATATTCATGGTACACTTGTGGAATGGTCATACAGGATAATCCCCACTTCATCATTAACTCTGAGAGGCTGTGTCCCATCACTCGTGCGCCGACTATAAAACCCCATTCAAACTCACTTAGATCTTGATAACCTGCCATTGCAGCAGCAGTACCTGATCTAACAACTACGCCAGACACTTGTTGTCTTATTAAGGTGTTGCTGACCACAGCACCGCATTCTGCCTGTTTACATATCCCTGTATTTGAATATGCGTGCCTATGCAAGTTTCTTTGGTGCTTCAGTGTAAAAGCTAAATAGTAGCAGCACTATATTTGAGCCTAGAGGTAGGACATTGTTTAGGGTCTTCTGCTAACTAACGATATTACCTGTAATTACTTTAAACACTCTGTCAATCAACACATTGTTCAGAAGTTGTGGTATTCTTCTGCAGGGTATTACATAGAACAACTGATGGACAACACCATGCCTCCACACAGCATCACAAGCTGCAGATAGATCAATAAATACAGCAGAAGTCTTTAGTTGTTCCTCGAATCCAGCTTCTATGTAGGTTGTCAGTCGATATTTAGCTGGTTTTAAGAAATCAATGATCTTTGTCTGTTTCGTAAGTCATGGAATGGATCCTGTTTGCAAATGTTGGAGAAAAACTGGATTCCTCATGTTTTAGCATGTTTGCCATCACACAGAAAAAATTCCAGGTGTATACCACAAAAACCTGGAGATTTATGTGATTTAATGCCTTGAAAAGCCATTGAATATGGGTATGATGTCAGGATTCTGCCATCATGGTTCTCATTTCACTTGTATGACACAAGGTCAGGAAACTGATGATTTAGATGTTGAGATGACGCATGCATCAACTGTATTCAGTCTTATGAGGTGATTGTTGCATTTTGTTTCATTTCCACCTACCACATTACATAACAGAGGCCAGGTTTTACTGCTCAATTGATTGACATCAAGTTTTTCATCAGTGTGCAGCCATTTCTGGTAGCACATGGCATCAAGACCATGCAGCAGTTTGTTTGCTAAAGTCCTCAAGACAGTTTCTCACTGACATCAGACTATCCACAAATGTACTACTCCTGGTATTCTCTAGGAATAAACGTTCTTGCTATGCTTAATACTGCACCCACAAATTATCTGTAGTTACTGTTCAGGGGGAGGAATCCATCCCAAGATCTTACCAAGGTTTTTAAAGAAGTCTGACCCGTTTGCTTTCTGAAAGTTCCAGTGTGGGAGAGGAATAGAATTTACTAGTGGGATATGCAGGACAGCTTCCATTATTAGTGGCCGGTGCTGACTGTGTGGGAAGTTAGACAGAACTCTGCATGTGGTTGCTAGTGGTTGGAGGTTATCGTCTGAAGATACAAAACATATAGGTCACAAATGTGCTCTTGCCTCCACGCAACTGGCCTAAATGTAGATCAATCCTTGGCATCAAAAATAAGGGTGAGATTGGGTTTCAGCCCATGAAATTATAGCTCTTCCATGGGATTATTGGAGTTGTACTTCCATTGCTCATGATGGCTGTTGAAATCACCCATGTAAATAGCTGGGTGGGGTTGTGTGTGAAGGACCTGAAGTGGCCACTGGACTGCTGGAGATTTGTAGATGTTTATAATATGTAAATCTCCATTTTTTATAACAACTCTGTGGATATCATTAGAGGTTCCTGTTGAGATTAAGAAAGCATTCTCTATTGTGGTGCATACACATGTGGCAATCTCCTAGGGTGGATGGTAAATTGCGCCAAGGAGATCGTATCCTGGTATTTTACTTCTTGTCTAAAGTCGGTCTTTATCATTTACAGGTGTTTCTTGGATAGCGATCATGTCAACATTATTTTGCAGGCACTTTTGATAAGTATTGGCATTTAGATCTGCTTATACACTCTGTGTTAATCTGTAAAATTCTAGTACCGGTTCCAAAACATGTAAGTCCTTGGTCCTTAAAAGAACTGTTGTTGACATGATGAGCCATAGTGATGTTTTGTGCTAGGAGATCAGAAAGATTGTGTAGCAGTCAATGATGTTGCTTGCTTACCACCACCCAGGGCTCACATGTAGGGTATTTTAAAGTAATACCTATGCATGCGAAGCAACAATGACATATTTGTGCCCCTTTAATGCACACTATTCCACTGCAAATTACCTTTACGTTTATGGAGAATACAGGAATCTCTGGAAGTTTAACTACTAGGCAATATGTCAGTTTCTTTGACATTATCCTCACATTAAAAGGAGGCACTGAAGTAATACTGTTTCAATTATTTTACTTTAAAAACAGTTCAGCATCCGTAAAGTTCTGAATCCACATTTATCTGGACATTCTATTAGGCTTATGCGAAATAAAAAATTATTTCAGAGACATACATCCAAAACACAGCACTTACCGACAGCTGGCGTGCCTTCTCTTCAATTTCTGGGTGGGACCACCTTTGTACAACTCTGAAGTCAAGCGGTTCCAAATGACCTTCCATTTCTCGAACCCACTTACGCAAGCACTTTACCTCATGTTCCACACCTGAATGAAGAAAGTGAAAGTATTTATTTTTCTGTTCAACAACTAAGTATTCAATCGTTAATACGATTGTCACATAATTTTATTTGCCTGCTTAGCATTTAAAATAAGTAAGGAGATGGGGAAGAGAGAGAGAAAATATAAAATACTACTCAGTAATTATTTAACACTACAAAGCAGAATAGATTGCTGCTCAACACATAGAGGTGGTGTTGAGTGTTAGACAAGCATATTGAAAGAAGACTGCTTGACGTCATCAGCTACCTTCATCAGATATAGACTAAGCACACTAGATTGATAGCATCAAACAGTCTTCCTTCAAGGGGCCTCTCTGCCACTCAATGTCTGCTCTATGTGGTGAGCAGCAGTTTATTCTGTTTCATACTGCTGTATTCCATCCTGTGTTTTCCTGTCTGATTTTGCTCAGAAATTAATTAGTTTGGTATCACATAATCTTTTATTACCAAAATCCTATTTTATAATACAAGTTTTTCAGCATTTTGTAATATTCTTTCCTATGTCAATTTCTTTCAGTATAAAATAATAGCTTTTATTAGTCTAGTGTTCCGAGTTGCCCGCATTCATAATCTCTTCAGTCATGATAAAAGTGTGAAATCGTTAAGAAATAAACATTGGAACATTGCCCAATGGCTGAAACTGGATATAAAACAGACCAGTGACCAGTAACAAACAGATGAATTTCAAATTCTCTCTAACAGTAATTCAAAACTCAGGAAACAAGTTTCCAATATTTCTGAAACATTAGCCTAAGTATTAAGATTTATAATTTGCTTTCTCAATCCAAATTATAGCTTGGCAGTCAAAAACAAAAAAGTTGAATGAGTATAACAATCACATACAGAGACCCATAACTATATAAAGTTCACAGGCCAGTTCAGTTGCCACAACAAAGTGACACCATGAAGTTATTGTGATTGGTTGGTTGGTTTGGGGAAGGAGACCAGACTGCGTGGTCATTGGTCTCATCGGATTAGGGAAGGATGGGGAAGGAAGTCGGCCGTGCCCTTTCAGAGGAACCATCCCGGAAGTTATTGTGACCAAGGCAATTTTAGCATTTTCAATATGGGCAAGAAGATATATAAACTAAGACTGAAAAGCATGTAAACATTTTTCATCACAACACAAGCTCCCTCAGAATTAATAGAATGAAGAAAATCCTATTTCCTGCTTTTACAGTGTAAACATTAAAACATGCCAAGGAAAAAGTAAATACAATCAACACTAACATGTGTGTGTGTGTGCGCGAGTGTATACCCGTCCTTTTTTCCCCCTAAGGTAAGTCTTTCCGCTCCCGGGATTGGAATGACTCCTTACCCTCTCCCTTAAAACCCACATCCTTTCGTCTTTCCCTCTCCTTCCCTCTTTCCTGATGAGGCAACAGTTTGTTGCGAAAGCTTGAATTTTGTGTGTATGTTTGTGTTTGTTTGTGTGTCTGTCGACCTGCCAGCACTTTCATTTGGTAAGTCACATCATCTTTGTTTTTGGATATATTTTTCCTACGTGGAATGTTTCCCTCTATTATATATATATATATATATATATATATATATATATATATATATATATATATATAAAAATCACCAATATGGCCAGGTGTCCCCCCCCCCCATACATACAGCATCCACTCAAAATGCATCTGCCGGCTTTGACTCCTTACTCTACACACTATCAACCCATAATGTCCAGTATTCCATCATTAGATGACAATTATCTCTCCATATTCACAAATATTTTACACAAATACCTGATAAAATTGTAAACCATTTTAATTCACACAACTTTAATTGTGTGTGTTTATCATACTTTCCATGTCTGTACAAACTGATAATTAAATCAGTACTTGTCTAAATTGTCAAAAATAACCACCAGATTGGACATCAGCCCTGCCATTATTGTGTTTATTGATTAAACTATTTATTCAGTACATTCAGTATCATCTGTATGAGTAGTAGGACATAATCATAATTGATTTAAGTGTAGATACCCCGACATAATGGACTCTGCATTCCTATTTCAATTCTGCAAGCCACCTTAGGGTGCGTTATGGGGAGTATTTTAGATATCACTGCATTTCCCCCTTTGTACTTCGTACATTCATGTGGTGCATGCAGGAAATTGCTGTTGGTAAGCCTCGTGATTTGACAATATTCCAGAAGTCAGAAGTACAGCAACAGTCTGAGCCCTGTCACCTCAGCGTGAGTTGTATACCAAAATATCACAGTCTGTAGAATTCACATTGATTCCTACAAAGGAAGTTTTTGTTATCCAAAGAGGTCATTATATGAGAGCATAAAATGTTCCATAATTCTACAATAGTTTGATGCCAACAATATAGACTGAAAATTATATGCATCTGCCAATGCCCCTTCTTGATAATGTGAATGACCTGTGCCTTTTTCCAATCAACTGGAAAGCTTCGTGGTTCACAAATGGAATAAGTTCCTTCACATAAACTATACTGAACTGAATGTGTGCCCCACTTGGTACAATTGCCTTCTCTCAATGGAGTTATGTTAATTTATTTTCTATTCCATGATTATTTACCACCATATCTGCCATTTCACATTTGTGTGCTGATTGGAAGAGAAACCTTAAAGAAGGCTGAACAGTGTTATCATTGAGGGTGCAAGTTTACACTCATTTCAGTTCCACCCAGCTTTCGTTTTGTTAACAAGACATCCCTTACACATGTGATGAAGCTCTTTTATTTTCCAAGATGGCTACTGAATCACAGCAGGTCTTTCCCATCCACTAACTCCTTTTTGTGAACAATCTCGTCAACAGCATATTGTGCGATATTAAGAGAATTTTATTGATTTATACACCACACTTCCATCCACAGATATAAATGATTGGTGCTGACCACACTAATAATATGCAATCTGCGTTCTATCACATACGCTAAGCAGAAATATTTTCTTTCCTTTCTTAATCATTTTAACATATGTTGTAATTGATCCTTTGATACACCAATGAGGAAAACCATTTCGGGATCCCTTTTACAATGAAGGAACTGGATGATATTATTGAGTCAGTGTTGAAAGTAAAGCTGCAGGACTTGATGACCTGCAGCCTGAGCAAATGAAAATGTCTGGATTCTTAAATCGAGAGAGGTTACTACCTATGATGAACAAATGCATTCTTAAAATGCAAATCCCTAAGATCTGGAGGAGAGTGAAATTACTGCAATGCCAAGGCCTGGATAGGACACAACAGATCAAAAAAGTTTCAGGCCCACCTCTTTTATATGTCAACTTTATAAAGTATTAGACTGTTTCTTAATGCATGTTGATATATGCGGATCAAGTGATTATTACAGAACAAGCACGCTTCCATCCCAGCAAGTCCTGCTAAGGTCAAATCCTGAACCTCATGCACCATACAGAAGATTTCTATGAATGAAATCGGATCACAGGCGAGGCTTAACACAGATCTCACAGCAGCATATAATATAATCAATCATAAGAAACTGATAACAAAAGTATACAGTCAGTCATAATTGACAACAAAAGTAAACAACACAATGAAGGCTTATAGAATGGCACAATTCATCCAGAGCTTATTATAAAATAGGCAATTCTTTGTTACCCTGCCAACAAAAAGGAGTTGATAGTAGATGCAGAAAAATGGTCTTCTGTAAGGAAGTGTTCTCAACCCATTGCTGTTTAACATATATGCCAATGACCAGCCAGTTGAACTGGACACTCATTCCTTTATCTGTGTAAATGATACAGCCATCACCATTCAGGACACAACTTTTGAAGGGGGCAGAAAAGAAACTAATGGCAGCACACAAGAACTTAGCTATTTATTTCAATTATAATCATCTAAAGGCCAACACTAGAAAAATAAAAACTTGAACACAAGTTTCGGCTTTCCATTTGCACACCACAAAGTCAAAGAGAGAACTTAATTTATCATAGAATGGATATTGCCTCTCACACTGCACTAATTTGAAATATCTGGGAGTCAAATTAGTCACTTGCAGATGATGAGCACAATAGACAGTCCCTCATGAATGTCTGCTTTGTCTTTGTGCTTTTCTGCCATAAAATATGCAGTCTCCATCAGGCAAAGCTCTGCTTATGCAGAATAAGTAGATGTTGTCCTGAATATCGTTACAGGATGTCTTTGCCCTATCCCTGTAAATTAGATCTATCAGGTTATAGATACAGCTTCCCTGAAAGTAAGGACAAGAACAGCTGCAGATGCTGAAAAACAAAAGCAAAACACAGATGCCACTCACCCTACGTTTGGCCATAACAACAGAGCCAGTGAGACTGAAATCAAAAAAAAAGCTTTTTGTAATAAACGAAAGTAATTGTGTTATCATCTACTAAACAATTCTAAACAGAAGAATGAAAAGGAAAACTGAGAATCCATTAGATGACAATCAGTTTGGCTTTAGGAAAGGTAAATGCACCAGAGAGGCAGGTCTGACACTGTAGCTGATAAAGGAAGCAAGACTGAATACAATTTGAGACATGGTCATTGGACTTGTTGACCTGCCAAAGGCATTTGACAATTTAAAATGGTGCAAGATTATTGAAATTCTGGTAAACTTTAGGGAAAGATGTGTACTATACAATACATACAAGAACCAAGAGAGAACAATAAGGATGGGAAACCAAGAATTAAGTTCTCCGATTAAAAAGGGTGTAAGGCAGGGATGTAGTCTTTCACCTTTACTGTTCAACCTACATGTAGAAGAAGCAATGAGGAAAATAAACAAACTTTCAAGAGAGGGATTAAAATTCAGAGTGAAAGGAAATCAATGATAAGATTCGCCGATGACACTGCTACCCTTAGTGAAAGTGAAGTAGTAGTACACGGCGTGTTTAACGGAATGAACAGTCTAATGAATACAGAATATGGATTGAGAGTAAATCAAGGAAAGATGAAAATAATGAGAACAGTGAGAGACAACATCAGAACTGGGGACCACAAAGTAGCTGAAGTTAAGAAAATCTGCTACCTAGGCAGAAAAATAGCCCACAACAGACCGAGCATGGAGGACAAAAAAAAAAAAAAAAAAAAAGAGACCAGCATTGGCAAATATGGCATTCCTGGCCATAAGAGGTCTGCTAGTATCAAACATAGGTCTTAATTTGAGGGAACAATGTACCTTTGGAGCACAGCACTGTATGGTAGTGAGACATAGACTGTGGGAAAATTGGTACAGGAGAAAATCAAAGCCTTTGAGATGTGGTGCTACAGAAGAATGCTGAAAATTAGGTAGACCAATAAGGTAAGGAATGAGGTGGTTATCTGCAGAATTGGTGAGGGGAAGGAATATGTGGAAAACACTGACAAGAAGAAGGGACAGGATGACAGGAAATCTGTTAGACATCAGAAAATAACTTCCATGGTACTAGAGGGAACTGTAGAGGGTAAAAACTGTACAGGAAGACAGAGACTGGAATATATACAGCAAATAGTTGAGAACATAGGTTGCAGCTGCTACTCTGAGATGAAAAGGTTGATACAGGAGAGGAATTTGTGGCGGGCCACATCAAACCAGTCAGAAGACTGATATATAATTTAACAACCACAGAGCACAAGAAATTTTCTAGGGGGGATGGTGTTTCAAACTCCCTTATACGACATGGAATGTCCTGAATCGTATAATAGTCGGCATATTCTGGACTAAATAAAATTTGGAGGAATGAGGCTAAATGTGTAGTGATGGACTCTGTGAATGTGACAAATTGCAAGATCCGCCCCACTTGCTAATCTGCAGAAAGTTGGATGAACTGTGCACCTTAAGACAACTTGGTTACAGCAAATAACAAGCTAATGAGGCAGCTGCTTTCTGGACCAATTCTGGAATCTGAACACATGAAAATCTCTGTGAACAGCATTTTCATTACCACCTGACATATTAAATAATTAATTAATATTTTTGATGAGTTTGCTCAGTTATGTTAATGAAGTTTGTTTTAATACTGTGACTTATAATGTTACACAATAATTTTATTGTTCTCATTCTATAATGTCATGGAAAAGAGCAAATAATTAAATTGATTCTTTACACTAATACTTTCCTCTACATTAAATGAATTAAAACGTTCTGATCTATTAGTTACAAGGGGAGAGATCTATAATGTTGTACTCAAAAGCCAGTTCTCTAATTTTCAAAAAAAAAAGATTTTTAGAGCCTGGGGCCTGTTTTACTTACAGCACCTGGGTCAAGTGGTCTATAAGACTATCTGATTACTAAGTTCCATCCACCTTTGAAGCTTACCTTCAATCTGATTATTTTGCATTCAGAATCTACAATAGCCTCACTAGATGGGATGCACAAGCTACAGTCCTTCATATGTCTGCTTTGTCTTTGTTTCTTTCTAAAGCAGCATATGTAACCCTTGTCTGGCTTGAGAATACCATCACCACTGTAATCCAGCCTATAATTATTTATGCATGCATTCCACTCAGAATTTAAAATCTCTCTGCTACTTATCTCTGGTTCCAAGCATCCTTTTGTTCACATATTACGTGGACATTACAACCTATTATTACATTCATATACACTACACTCATATACACTCTTTGAGTTAACTGATATCATATCAACAGTTGTTCATGTAACTGATCTTCTACCTTCTCCAAATATGGTATAAAATTTGTTAAGAATCCTACAGAGGGTTCTCCTGAACTAAAAATTCCCTCTGCTCACCTCATACGTCCTCTGCTATCCTAGTAGTCACTTCCTCTTCATATTGCATGGCTAACGTATTGAGAGGAGCCCTAAAATTCCCCACTCAACAGTGGAGGTTAAGAAATATGCATCTCAGATTCCTGCAAAATCTTTTGAGCTGAAGGTTAAAGACCACCTCTTAGCTCCTAACCAGATATCCCAATTGGTTCTGTACAGTTACTCCCCACATGGTTAACACTAATTCAGGCAGCCATCTAAAAACAACAGGTACCCTCCGAGCCTGGGCAGCAGGCATCATTCGTGCTGCAATGAGCAACAATTTTGCTACCAGCTGTAGTGTGTGTCCTCTTCAGGCCAGTATGGTGTCAAAGTCAGATCAAATATTTTGAAAATTGACTAAAATAGTCATTTATCTCAATTGTATCTTCATGTGCAAACACTTTAATGATGTTATATCAATACCTCAAGTGTGCTCAGTTTTATGGCTGATTTTCATTATTTTTTCTGTGTATACTCTTATTCAAGGACATTATCAGAAATTAGCAAAGTGTGACTTAAAAGAAACAAGCAAAAATGTCATCTCTAAAACCTTGTCAACAGGTCACTGACAATTCCAAAACATATGTTGGATGAAGTAGGAGTGTATTAATAATATTGTCCTGTGGTCTGCTCTGACACTGATGGTGTAATGAAACTATCAGACACTAAAAACAGTGTTACAACTTGACATCTCATCAAACTTGTTAAGGCTGTGACAATGACAGTATGTCCAACAGTCAATGCAACAACAGCACTCCATAACCAGTCCCTGAAATCTATACTTATTAGTCATTTGGAATTTCAGGTGCTTTATTCAAATGGAAATAATGGTACTTAGCTTGTTAGCACAACTCTTGGACGTACATTGTAGTTAGATATTCTGCTGTTTTGTCACAACTGCACTTCGTATCATCCTGACGAGCTGGGCATTTGGACTTCACATATTTCACTGCAACAATTGTTGCACTACTGTGGTAGCAACATATTTAACTTTTCTGTCAGTTGCTTTATTTTTTATGGGCTATTATTCTTTGTTATTCTCTCTTATATATGAAAAACATTGCACTAAGATGACTCCTGTAATCTGCTATACTGTGGTCAACAGATAGTAACTTCTTTGTATTCTGTTTGTATTGGTCCACAATTAAATCAGTCTCAAATAACATACACACTCAATTGTGCAGTGTTATCACTTAAACTGCAGTTTTAAACTACACATGTGTCATGATTAAAGTCCTTCACTCTAGCAAGGTACATTGAGTGGATATGGTATACAGTGCCCTTGCCTGATCGTTGCTTTGCAACGATACAATATTACTATACTACAGAGTATTAAAGCTGTCAAAAGTGGATTTTGTGTTTTATATTTGCCTTATACTGGAAGAAATAACACATGCAATTGTTTATTGTGTCAACTACTATTGCACTTGTGAAAAAGACATACATGCACACACATTTCAAAACTGTGCATTGCGTGTGAATGCTGACTTTCCTTTTCCTGAGAAAAGAAAATCAAGAAACTTAACTGATTTTTAAGTTTTAGCAAAATCTGTTCATAAAGCCAGTAGATGAAAGTTTTGCTGTCACTCTTGCTGCTTATAGTGTTTTAATGTGTTGGCAAAAACAACAGTGAATGGCGAATTCGTAAAAAAAAGCATTTCGAGAAGCTGCTGTCGAGTTTTTTCAGCATTTTAAAACCAAGTCTGAAAAGCGGCTGCCATCATATACCTCCAACTTTCATCAAGAACTGTCACAAGAAGAGATGAAACAACGTCTAATGTTGCTATTTCTCAATTGAAAACAGACTTGGATTAGTGTTGATATTTATCAATGCAGTTAGCTGAGTCCAATGAAGCAACAGGCACTGTTGAGTTGCCAGTTTTTGTAAAGGCAATTTTTAATAACTTTACTGTCCAGTAAGAAGATCATATAAGATGAGCATATATTATATTTTGCTATGATGCAACTCATCCTGCCTGATAAAATACCTATCCACAAGCTTTTAAGCATTACCACAGATGGAATTCCAGCTTATGAGGTTGTAAAAAACATTTTTCTTCCTCAGTGCCAGAAATGTGCAAGTTTTCCACAGTTTTTAATTTATCATTGAATTTTACACCAGCGATCTCTGTGTCGAAAGTTTTAAAATTTGAATGAAACTATCAACACTATTGTCAAGATATTCAACAAAACTAGGTCTCACTCTCTTGAAATAAGATTTTTCAAAGATTGGGCATGTGAACTGGAACTGTAATATGGAGATTTACTTCTCCATACTGAAGAGTGTTGGCTCAGTAAGGGAAAAGCTCTTCAACATCTTCACAATCTCTTATCAGCTACCAAACTGTTTTTGCACGGACAAGAAGAGAATAGTCTGTTAGCTTATATTGAAGATCCTCAATGGCTTATGAATTTTGCTGTCTTAACTAACCTAGCAAAAAAACTCCATCAGCTAAATTTTAAATTTCAAGGAAATGACAAAGATATAGCTTATATGATATCTTACATAAATTCTTTTAATGATAAATTCGCGCGCACACACACACACACACACACACACACACACACACAGAGAGAGAGAGAGAGAGAGAGAGAGAGAGAGAGAGAGAGAGAGCGTGTAGAACAGCCACCGAAGTGCTGTAATGTTGTCCATGTTCAGTGTTGTCACCAGGCCTGGTATGGTATATGAGGGCATGAACACTGTCAGATGCTGTGTGATCACTGTAAATGACACACAGATGTCTTGGATTCATGAGACAGTGTTATGAGTACCTGGCAACAGTTTGAATGGGGCCTCATTGTGGGTCTCCATTTTGCCAGCTGGTCAAATAATACCGCATTCGGAATTGTTGAGCATTTGGAGGTGATATTGGCCAGATGTTGGATTGCATGAGAACATGAGGGTGCTATACTCTCAATCATGGTCCCAGTTAACTATGTATGACCACCATATGGGAGGATTGCAGTATAGTGCACCCAGCACTTTGTAGCCCCATAATATTTGCAACTGTTATATAAGAACAAGTAATGGACTCCCTTTCACAGTCTATCTCATACCATACACACTGTATGGTATGAGTTGGAGACTAGCAGCAATCAGACTACGAAATTACTGGGCCATGTGTAGGCTGCCATTAACACCATCACACATACGGCTGTACCTGGAGTGGTCCATGATTGGGAAGCATGGACTGTTGATGAATGGCATCACATTGTGTTGAGTTGTGGTTGTGCACTATCCCTATGGCCACTGTTGGTGAGTATGGTACAGAAATGAGGAGAGGCCCCATTCTTCCAATGTTTTGGAGAGGCACAGCATGATGTGAGGAGCCATCAGGTATGACATCAGGTCATGGCTCATAGTGAGTAATCAAATTCTTAAGTCACGACAGTACATCACGAACATCCTGTGATACCTCTCATGCAACAGCATCATGGTGCCATTTTTCAGTAGGACAATGCTCATTCACATATGAAGTGTGTCCCTATGAACTATCTGCATGGTGTTGATATACTCTCATTACCAGCAAGATCCACAAAACTTTCCTGATAGATTGTGTGTGGGACAAGCTCAGGTCTCAACTCTGTCCCAGTAATAGTATTTAGGATACAAAGGACCAGTTGCAACAGTTGTGGGTCAACTTGTAGGAGGAGAGGATACAATAGCTTCAACTGAATCACTGCATGCATCCAGGGCAGAGGGAGTGCAACATCATCCTGCAAGGAGGTTCATACTGAAGTTCTTTGTAAATTTGACTCAATACTGTAATCACTGCAATAAAATCACATATCCTCCCAACCCGTAAAGTTTAATTTTGTTTGCTCCTCTCCTGGTTGCTCGACCTTTTCTGTCAGGTAGTGTAGTGAACGGGAGGATGGTCAGTATTTGGGGATATGACAGGAAGAACGATATGAAGCAAAAAAGTCTAGTATACATGGGCTCTAAAATGCGTACTTTACAAGCCATGAGTGCTATGTCATTTTCAGTACTGTGAAATATATCTTTAACTGAACAAGTGTTCATAGCTCTTAATATATGCATTTTAAAGTCAGCGCTTACTACAAATTTTTGCTTCAAATGATCATTCCTGTCATATCCCTAAACATTGACCATTCCTCCTGGAACACCTTGTATAGTCACTTACTCTAAAGAAAACTGCTCCCAGTATAGTTAAATATGTGTGTGTGTGTGTGTGTGTGTGTGTGTGTGTGTGTTTTCCCCAGGTGTGTTTTGCCTTTTATTTTACAGGATATTCAGCAACTATTACTTAATTTTCTTTTCATGTATCCTGGTGACTTTACTGTTAATTCTTCATAGGCATACAGACTCAGAATCATATTTGTACTGCAGTTCCAAGTGTTTTCCACCTATTCATTTCAAAATTGCTCGCCTTTTTGCACCTGGCTTTATTTGGCATGCACTGTATAACTTTTTTTTATTTTATCTGTGTGCGCTACAAATGATAGAATGAAAAGGAAACCCATCAGGAATGGACAGCATAGAAGACTTTTGGAAACTACACTTATGACGCTTCACTAGCCTTGATTATTTCAATTGTAATCTAGAACCACAAGGGTGGAACTTTCACTATGGCATAAATACATGCTCAATAAAAATTGATTTTACAGATTTTTTCACTGACATCTTTGTCAAGTGAAGCCAATACAAATTCACTGAACTGTTAGTAATGGTCCTTTTTTCGTGCTTGATTCGACTTCCAAACAGTGTCACAAACTGTAAATTGAATTTTATTCCAATAAGAATGGACACAAGTGAGGCGATACACACAATACTCATGGTCAAATGCGCTTGAGATTTTGAAATTCATAGCATAGCTCAATACAATGTTAAGTTCTCCTTGGATAGTGATGTGATAGGTTAGTCACATGGGACAGATGCAAGTGATATGAAAGAAACTACAAACTAGCCGCAGCAGCAAGCTTTCACTCTGTTTAAAATTTGACAATTTCCTGGAAGACAGAAGAAAACAGCATTACATTCAGCTGCAACACGCTCAATACAAACTCCAGCTGAATTTTATAGGATTCTTGTGAGGCTAATTTCGCCTATTAAAAATTTGAACATTTTAGTGTGTGTGTCCTTTAATGGTAACATTACTACCACCCCCCCCACCCCCCGCCCCGCCATAAGACTTATCTACATCTACTCTGAAAGCCACCATATGGTGTGTGACAGGGGGTATCCTGTAGTAGTAGTAGTAGTCTTAGTAGTAGTAGTAGTAGTAGTAGTACTACTACTACTACTACTACTACTACTACTACTACTAATAATAATAATAATAATAATAATAATAATAGTTTCCTAGTATACTACTACTACTGTTAATAATAATAATAATAATAATAATAATAATAATAATCGTTTCCTTTCCTGTTCCAATCAGAGATCAAGTGAGGGAAAAATGACTGCCTATATGCCTCCATATTAACCTTATTTTCTCGTATCTGATCTTCATGGTTCTTACACAAAATGTACTTTTGTGGCAGGAGAATTTTTTTGCAGTCTGCTTCAAACACCAGTGCTCTAAATTTTCTCTAAAGTGTTCTTCAAAAAGAACATTGCCTTTCATCCAGGGATACTCATTTCAGTTCTCAAAGCATTTCTGTAACACTTGTGTGTTGTTCAAACCTGTTGGTAATAACTTTAGCAGCCTGCCTCTGTTTCGATGTCTCCTTTAATCTGCCCTGGTGTGGATCCCAAACACTTGAGCGTCACTCAAGAACAGGTTGCACTAGTGTCCTATATGTGGTATTCTTTACAGATGAACCACACTTTCGTAAAATTCTCCCACAACACCGAAGTCGACCATTCGCCTTCCCCACCACAATTCTCACACGCTCTTTCCTTTACATAATGCTTTGCAGTGTTTCACCCATGTATTTAAACGACATGATTGTGCCAAGCAGGAGACTCTACATTTTGAGCCAGCTGCAATTCATCACACCAATTAGAAATTTTCTCTAAGTTATCTTTTATCATCTTACAGTCGCTCACCTTTGACAACTTCATGTATACCATGGCATCATCAGCAGACTGCTGCTCACCCTGTCCACCAGCTCATTTATGTATACAGAAAACAATAGCTGTTCTATCACACTTCCCTGGGGAACTCTTGACAATACCTTAGTCTCTGATGAACACTTTGCCATTGAGGACAATATACTGGGTTCTACTTTGACTGAAGAAGTCTTCAAGCCATCCACATATATCAGACCTATTCCATATGTTTATACCTTCAGTAACAGTCTGCAGAGGGGTGCAGTGTCTAATGCTCTTCATCCCTATGAAGGTCAACAGGCAGATTCCACAGGCAGATTCCACAAATCGGCCAGACCACTGAGCTACAGAGGCAGACTATTTGGTTATTAGGAACTACAATAATTAACCAGATGGGTTGCAAATAGATATTTTGATCCCGTACATACACTAAAATAACAAATTATGAGTGACAATGTCAAATTTTCTGTGTGTCATTTCTTCAATATACTTGATTTCAATGCTATTATGTTCATGGTACTCTGTTGCATGTTCCTAGAATGTTTCAAACATTAATTACTAGAGGGCGCATGGTCTTTGTGTCAAACAGTGCTTCCCTCTAGAGCTGCAAGTGCCATGCATCACAGTATCATCCATTTAGGTGAAGTACAGTTTGTGTGGTCAGCAGAGTACATGTAAACTTCTGCTGTATCAATAAAACATCTTTGTAATAAAGGGAAGATTAGCAATTACAGAGAAACATAAGCAAGGTCTTTGGCAGACAAGATTTACACTTGATTGTTGAGTCGGTTAAAGCTATGAACCCATTGTGTGTAATTCCAATACGTACAACAGACATCTTTAATTTTAAAGATGCTGCTGAAACATTGTTGTCACTGGAGGCATTCAAGATCTCAAAATGCAGTACAAACTAAGTATCTCATACTCATCCATCTCAAACAGCTACACACAGCAAGAAAAGTTTTGCATCACCTCGTTTCGGGGAGTTCTGGAACCTGTACAGAAAACTGGAACAGAGGTCAATATAAACATCATTTCCGCCTCTTTTATTGCTCATAAAAACCACACATTGCATGTTGTACCGCCATACAGCGAGACCTTCAGAGGTGGTGGTCCAGATTGCTGTACACACTGGTACCTCTAATACCAGTAGCACATCCTCTTACATTGATGCATGCCAGTTTTCATCATGGCATACTATCAACAAGTTCATCAAGGCACTGTTGGTCCAGACTGTCATTCTCCTCAACAGAGATTTGGTGTAGATCCCTCAGAGTGGTTGGTGGGTCACGCCATCCATAAACAGCCCTTTTACAATCCATCCCAGGTATGTTTGATAGGGTTCATGTCTGGAGAACATGCAGGGCACTCTAGTCAAGCGATGTCATTATCCTGAAGGAATTCATTCAAAAGATGTGCACGATAGGGCGCAAATTGTCATCCACGAAGATGAATGCCTCACCAATATGCTGCCAATATGGTTGCACTATCGGTCGGAGGATAGCATTCAGGCACCGTACAGCCGTCAACGGCATCTTCAATGACCCCCAGCGGCGTATGTCAACCCCACAAAATGCCATCCCGAAACAGCAGGAAACTTCCACCTTGCTAGGCTCACTGGACAGTGTGTATAAGGTGTTCAGCCTGACTGGGCTGCCTCCAAACACGTCCCCAACAATTGTCTGGTTGAAGGCATATGCGACACTCACTGGTGAAGGGAACGTGATGCCAATCCTGGAATGTTGTTGGGCCAATCTGTATAGTGTCGTGGTTGCAAAGATGGACCTCACCATGGATGTCGGGAGTGAAGTTGTGCATCATGCAGCCTATTGCACACAGTTTGAGTCGTAACATGACGTTCTGTGGCTGCACAAAAAGCATTATTCAACATGGTGGCATCGCTGCCAGGGTTCCTCCGAGCCATAATCCATAGGTAGTGGTCATCCACTGCATAGTAGCCCTTGGTCAGCCGAGTGAGGCATGTCATTGACAGTTCCTGTCTGTCTGTATTTCCTCCATGTTCAAACAACATTGCTTTAGTTCACTCTGAGACACTTGGACACTTCCCTTGTTGAGAGCCCTTCCAGGCACAAAGTAACAATGCGGACGCGATCAAACCACAGTATTGACTGTCTAGGCATAGCTGAACTACAGACAACACAAGCCATGTACCTCCTTTCTGGTGGAATGACTGGAACTGATCAGCCGTCGGACCCCCCTCAGTATAGTAGGCGCTGCTCATGCATGGTTGTTTACATCTTTGGGCAGGTTTCGTGACATCTCTGAGCAATCATAGGGACTGTGTCTCTGATACAATATCCACAGTCAACGTCTATCTTCAGGAGTTCTGGAAACAGGGGCGATGCAAAACTCTTTTTGATGTGTGTATTAAAACTCTTGCTCTAAAACAGAATAATGGAAGAACGTCAATGTATCAAAAGAGGAAAGACGATGGCTGATGTCTGCGATGCTATACTTTATCTGAAAGATCCATCATGTTTATCAGTTGAAAAAAAAACTGTTGAAAATGTTGCCATTTTTCCTCAGGGAGTTTTACAGTAAACTTTGTAACATCTGATACCAAGAACGGAGTTATGCAAGAAACAGAAATCAACACTGAAGCATTTTTCTTTGAAATTAATTTTGTTATTCTCTTGTAAAAAAATGAAAGATATGAGAAATGGTCTGTGTTGACTACAGTTCTACTAGTTAAAACATCACTGCTGTATTTCTCTACTTAGACTATCAGAAATAAAATGTAGTGCTCAAGTATTAGTCGCACTTCAAATGAACACCCCTTATTGTCACTCAGAACCAGCCAATTCCCTGGAATGGCACCTAGAATGTTCTTAATAAATTATTTATTTTGTCTCATTTTTTGCAGTGGTGAGGTGAGCAGCAGAATTCCCTGGTAACAGAATATTTTCTCATTTTCTGGATACAAATAAGTTATGTACAAAAAGAAATACATTGTTTTTTAATTCTCCTGAGAAATGTGAGATTTGACACTTAGAATGTTTGACATAAGCTGACGATTCATGTATAGAATATTGCAATATGACCTAACATACCAAAAATATTTTTGTGATGAGGTAAACCTATTCAGAAAATTATTACACTTAAGGAGATAGATGAGCTGACTGATACCAAACTCCAACAGGTGCAACTTTTAATGCTAACAGAAAAACTTAGAAATAGTTAACAGTACTTCTATATTTCAGAACCAGACATTTGTCAACTGTAAGTTGGCCACTCGGCTCCCCAGTCCTGAACTTACAGAAGTCAGGAGGCTCAGCCGGCGGTAATTTCTTTTTGGTTATAGACAACGTTACCAACTTGACAGTACTTTGTGAGGTAGCTACTGTCATCTGCTGAGTTCCTGTTTTGTACTTCATTCTGTTTTACATTGCTTCCTTTCATTGTGGTAAGTATACATAATTGTTGTAATTATGATCTTTATTGAGCATAATAATATGTAAGATGATTTCTGTTTTGATAATGAACAACTTTTAAGCAATTTTTATCTCCATGCATGATTTCTGCTTTTGCTGAACCATGAAGCCAGTTTAAGATGCCTGCACTGAGAGAGGCAGGTGTGACTTGTACTCCCCCCACCCCCCTAAACAGTTCACCAACTTGTGGCAGTATTTGTGGAAGCTGGGCTTGCTTTCTCCCACTCTCTTCTTAGTCCAGTCAAATGGTATTCAGAAAGGTCAAGTGAAAGTTCAGTAGAAGTTTATTTTACAAGCTTTCTGTCTGTTGTTCAAGGTGCTAAATCCGAATTTTTAGTTACACAAAAATTTCAACCCTGAAATGGGTCAAAACCATCATAAAATGGGAATTACTTTGTATATTTAGCTCGGAACTCAAAAACAATGCAATTTTTGGTGACATTGACTATGTACGAAAATAAAGAGGGTAAACTTTCCCACAGCATAGGTCTCAGTGATGTTTTTTGTCAGACCCACTATACGATGTGTCGGTGCGATTTCAAAGCTGACGTGATAGGCAATCTCAGGACCTTCACCACCACACATTTGTATAATTTGTTGCACATCCATTGCCAAATTCCGTCTTGCAGCAATGTCACAATGTTATTGCAGTGGGTGGTAGTTGATACTTGCTGTACTGGAGGGGTAAGATGTTTGTAAGATGGCAATAGCCTTTCCCTTTTGTTGGGGACACCCGCTGCATCAAGTTGTTTGGTACAGTGGGCAGTCATTTTCAGATATCTGTGAAAGCTATGTTTCCTTCATTCAACTGAAGTACAATTCGAGATCTGTTGTAGTGTTTGATGATAACACCGACAAGCTGAGCATCAGCACCAAGGACAACACGTGAGCAAGAAGGTCCCACTGAAACAACTCTATAGAAATAATCTTCAACAAAACTACGGTAATAGCTGTCACTCAGGAGAAACTCCTCTCCAATTCAAAGAACAAGGGCCACTTAATATCAATGTTAATGGTCACATTGGCAAAAGAAGGTACAGCTTCCAAGCAAGCCGTGGAAGATGCTGATACCTTGATTATCAACACAGTGCTATCTTTGGCTCCCAGACATTCAACTATCGTAGTAATTGAGGAAGATATGGGACTTCTTGCATTCTAACAGGCCTCAATCAACAAAATAATGTACTACAGGAAAAATGGGGGAGAAGGGAAGACTACACAGTTTTACACTCCTCAGGGAATTGGCCACCCCTTTCAAGAGAATATCCTTTTTTTCCATGCAGTCAGTGGCTGTGACACTAGTTCTGCTCTTTAGAATCAAAACAAAGTGAGATGAACATTAAATTGAAGAAAAACACTGAATTTCAACAGGACATACAAATATTTACAAATCCAAACGCAGACAAAGAGGCCGTAGTGGCGTGTGGTAAACGATTCATCAAGTCCTACAGTGGTGTGAGCAGAGGGTCTATGAACCACCTCACATAGAGAACCTACGTCAAACCAACGTTCAAAACAACTGCCAACATCGCTTCTCTGCTACCAACAGAGGATGTTATGAATGTACCACCAAGTGCAACAATGGCTGGACAAAAATAAAAATTCCAAGGAAAAGGGTTGAACAAGCGCAAGCTCCCCTGGTTCCAATTACTATGCTCCAGTCACCCGTATCTGACATTCTGACCTGTATTGCATGCAAATGCAAAACAGAGTGTCATGGCTGCCCTTGTAGCTGCTCAGAAACAGGCCTCCACTGCTTGAAGCTGTGCACCAACCGCAATACAGTTTGCGAGAATGTCAGACAAGTCAATTTGTAAGACTTAGAAGAAGCTGTGTTGAAAGTACAGGAGGAAGCATGTGTAATCTAATGACCTCATTATTGTAACAAACACTGCACACTGGTTTCAATTCTAATTATTTACCAACTATCTGGTATGAAATGAAAGTAGTCATTATTATCTTACTTAGGTGTACCACACCAAAACTCTTTGCTGACCAGTCAAGTAGAGATGAGTGTAGGGGTGCACGACATGCTAAGCAGATGAAACTTCTTTGAAATTTCCTTAAAATTATGATATCACAGATATATTATTATTCTTTCTTTTCTCAGATGTTATGTCTGGTTAAAAATGGAAAGTGACGCGGACCTTGATCAAGCGTGACTTCCTTTTAACTGTACGGTATATGTTACACTGCATTTAGTAACTTTCGGGTAATTGAACATGTATCAATAATTACAGATTTCTGTAGTTGTATATATACGTTTGGATGTAGTTGTGTTACGTTGATGTACTGGTGGATATTGTGTGGTATGAATCATGTAGTTGATAGTATAATTGGTACAATGTCAACTTTATCCTGATGCCACATGTCCTTGACTTCCTCAACCAGTTGGATGTATTTTTCAATTTTTTCTCCTGTTTCCTTCTGCATATTTGTTGTATTGGGTATGGATATTTCGATTAGATGTGTTAATTTCTTCTTTTTATTGGTGAGTATGATGTCAGGTTTGTTATGTGGTGTTGTTTTATCTGTTATAATGGTTCTGTTCCAGTATAATTTCTATTCATCATTCTCCAGTACATTTTGTGGTGCATGCTTGTATGTGGGAACGTGTTGTTTTATTAGTTTATGTTGTATGGCAAGTTGTTGATGTATTATTTTTGCTACATTGTCATGTCTTCTGGGGTATTCTGTATTTGCTAGTATTGTACATCCGCTTGTGATGTGATCTACTGTTTCTATTTGTTGTTTGCAAAGTCTGCATTTATCTGTTGTGGTATTGGGATCTTTAATAATATGCTTGCTGTAATATCTGGTGTTTATTGTTTGATCCTGTATTGCAATCATGAATCCCTCCGTCTCACTGTATATATTGCCTTTTCTTAGCCATGTGTTGGATGCGTCTTGATCGATGTGTGGCTGTGTTAGATGATACGGGTGCTTGCCATGTAGTGTTTTCTTTTTCCAATTTACTTTCTTTGTATCTGTTGATGTTATGTGATCTAAAGGGTTGTAGAAGTGGTTATGAAATTGCAGTGGTGTAGCCGATGCATTTATATGAATGATTGCTTTGTGTATTTTGCTAGTTTCTGCTCGTTCTAGAAAGAATTTTCTTAAATTGTCTACCTGTCCATAATGTAGGTTTTTTATGTCAATAAATCCCCTTCCTCCTTCCTCTCTGCTTAATGTGAATCTTTCTGTTGCTGAATGTATGTTATGTATTCTGTATTTGTGGTATTGGGATCGTGTAAGTGTATTGAGTGCTTCTAGGTCTGTGTTACTCCATTTCACTACTCCAAATGAGTAGGTCAATATTGGTATAGCATAAGTATTTATAGCTTTTGTCTTGTTTCTTGCTGTCAATTCTGTTTTCAGTATTTTTTTAGTCTTTGTCTATATTTTTCTTTTAGTTCTTCTTTAATATTTGTATTAACTATTCCTATTTTTTTGTCTGTATCCTACATATTTATAGGCATCTGTTTTTTCCATCGCTCCTATGCAGTCGCTGTGGTTATCCAATATGTAATCTTCTTGTTTAGTGTGTTTTCCCTTGACTATGCTATTTTTCTTATATTTGTCTGTTCCAAAAGTCATATTTATATCATTGCTGAATACTTCTGTTATCTTTAGTAATTGGTTGAGTTGTTGATTTGTTGCTGCCAGTAGTTTTAGATCATCCATGTATAGCAAATGTGTGATTTTGTGTTGGTATGTTCCAGTAATATTGTATCCATAATTTGTATTATTTAGCATGTTGGATAGTGGGTTCACAGCAAGGCACAACCAGAAAGGATGAGTCTCCTTGGTATATTCCACGCTTAATCTGTATGGGCTGTGATGTGATATTATCTGAATTTGTTTGGATATTAAGTGTGGTTTTCCAATTTTTCATTACTATGTTTAGGAACTGTATCAATTTAGGATCTACTTTGTATATTTCCAATATTTGTAGTAACCATGAGTGGGGTACACTATCAAAAGCTTTTTGGTAATCAATTTATGCGTAGTGTAGCGACGTTTGTTTAGTTTTAGCTTGATATGTCACCTCTGCATCTAGTATCAGTTGCTCTTTACATCCTCGTGCTCCTTTGCAACAGCCTTTTTGTTCTTCATTTATAATTTTGTTCTGTGTTGTATGTGTCATTAATTTCTGTGTAATGACTGAAGTTAATATTTTGTATATTGTTGGTAGGCATGTGATGGGGCGATATTTTGCTGGGTTTGCTGTGTCTGCTTGATGTTTAGGTTTCAGATAAGTTATTCCATGTGTAAGTGTATCAGGGAATGTGTATGGGTCTGCAATGTAACTGTTAAATAATTTAGTTAGATGTGAATGTGTTGAGGTGAACTTCTTTAGCCAGAAATTTGCTATTTTATCTTTTCCAGGGGCTTTCCAATTGTGCGTAGAATTAATTGCTCGGGTGACTACATGTTGCAAAATTATCACTTCAGGCATTTGTGGTATCATCTTGTATGTGTCTGTTTCTGCTGGTATCCACCGTGCATGCCTGTTATGTTGTACCGGGTTTGACCATATGTTGCTCCAGAAGTGTTCCATGTCTGTTATGTTTGCTGGATTGTCTATTTTAATGTGTGTGTTACCTATTGTCTGGTAAAATTTCTTTTGGTTTGTGTTGAATGTTTGGTTTTGTTTTGTTGTGAGATTTTACCTAACCTTTTTCATTTTTTGTCTGACATTTTATTTCTTATAAATCGTGTTAGCTGTCGATGTCTTTTCTCAGTTTTTCTATTCTGATCTGTAGCCTGTGTTGCCATGCTGGTTTTGTGGGTTTCTTCTGTGTGTTTGTTGGTTCTGATCTCTGCCTAGTGTGTATATTTAGTGTAGTGAGTGCTCCTATATAAACCAGTAGTTGTAACTCTTCCATAGTTGTATTTTCATTTATTTTGTTGTGTATGATTGTGTTGATAGTTGTTATTGTTGTTTCAACTTGTGGGTTATTTGGTGGTCTATGCAAGAATGGTCTAATGTCTGTATTTGTGTCTTTGTATTCTATATATGTCAGCTGAAATTTTTCTTCTATATATAACATGTGTGTCTCTTCGTGTTCTATTTGTGCTTGTTCTGGTGGCTGTCTTAAGATTTCGTTTACCTCTGATAGTTTAATTGATGCGTGTTATTCTTTGTTTGTTTGCTCTGAGATGTTTGAGTCCATTACTGTATTTTCTTCTTCTTCTTCTGATTGCACATTATTTTGTTCCAGTATTTGTTGTACTTGTTGTTTGATGTGTACTAATTCTGACTGGGGTACCCTGTTATTTTTGATATTATATTTTTGATATTATTATTATTATTATTATTAGTAGTAGTAGTAGTATTTAATTACCAAATAAGGCATAATTATTATGTAATTTATATAAGTTGCTTGAACACCTTTTAATTGTAGGAGTGATGAAAGCTTTCATTTTGCTGTTTGAAAGATCATCATAGTGTACTGAGGGATCATTGGGTTTTGGAGGAGACACCCAAAATTACACAAACTTCAATGTGCACTATATGTCATACAGTTGGTCTGATCAGAAAAGTCATTACGATCTTTTTGTGGGAAATTCTATCCTCTGTATTTCCATAAATAGTTAACTTTGCCAAAAAGTGTGTCGTTTGCAAGTCATAATCTAAAAACCACCAAAAAAGTCCCATTTTTATGGTTTCTTCTATTTTTTTACCCATTTTCAGGCTGAAATTTTGGTGGGACTTGAAAAATTCAGATTCAGCACCCTCGAACACATACAGAAAGCTTGTCAAAAAAGTTCTACAAAGGTATGCTTTCCACTAAAAATCACAATTTCACTGGAATAACTAGAACCTCTACCCATCACCCAAATTACAGTTAACACAATGTAGGGTCTTGAGAAGTTACCACCCTTCTCTTCCAAATCATCTTATGCAACCTCACCCCAACTAATTCTTTTGTCTTTCCAGGAGGATGAACCTCTGGTTATGGAAGCTATGGTTCCTGCTATATATTTTTATTAACTTCAATCAGTTCTGCTGGGAGTTGCTGCTCCTGAAGGTAACCATTAACCAAAAACAAACTTTCATTAATAATATTACCATCATCTATGTATCAGGTTGAGCAATTTTCATCTTGCCCTCCTGTATTGCAACCAGTTAATAGTATCACATAGTATATATACCACACCTCTTAAGTTGTTTCATGCATCCTGGTTTTGATTTGTCACTTCTGTGATACTTAGTTGTTTCTACTCAGGATTATGAAGTATTTCAAAGAACATAATGCAATCACGAACACTTTACCCATGAAGGATATGTAATGCTTTAAATTTGAGTGTATAGGTGTGACTTTACTGTAGGTCTACCCCTTTTGATACAAATAACCAGCAGAAATATGAAGTACTGGTGACAGCTGTCAACATTGAACAAGAGGAAGCACTGATTCTGAAAAACTCAGTTTTCCCCTTTCTCAATAATGTATTGTGAATTATGGATGAATGTCCATAGGTAGATTTCCAGGAACAATCGGACCCGGTTCCCACAGCAGACTGTTAACGAAGGTATGAGCATATGGAATAGGTTTCCACATATGTGAGTGGTTTGAAGGCTTTGTAAGTAACAGTACTCAGTATGACGTGCTCAATGGTGAATGTTCATCAGAGACTTGGGTATCATCAGCAAAGCCCCAGGGAAGTGTGATAGGATTGCTATTATTTTCTGTATACATAAATGATCTGGTGGACAGGACAGGCAGCCATCTGTGATTGTTTGCTGATGATGCTGTAGTGTATGAGAAGGTGTCACTGTTGAGTGGCTATAGGAGAATACAAGTTGACTTGGACACAATTTGTAGTTGATGCGATGAATGGCACCTAGCACTAAAATGTAGAAAAATTTAAGTTAATATGGATGAGTAGGTAAAACAAACCCATTATGTCTGGATACAGCATTAGCAGTGTCCTGCCAAACATAGTCACACAGCTTAAATATCAAGCTGCAACGTCACAAAGTGGTATGAAATGGAATGGGCATGTGAGAACTGTGGTAGGGAAGGTGAATGGTCAACTTCATTTTATTAGGAGAATTTTGGGAAGTATGGTTCATTTATAAAAGAGACCATGTATAGGATGCTAGTGGTGTGGTGTCACCGCAAGGCACCGCACTTGCTAGGTTATAGGCTTCAAATTGTCCGCGGTCCGTCAGTACACATCGGACCCGCGAGTCGTCACTGTCGGTGCTAGCAGACCAAGCACCGCCACTCGGCTGGTCTTATGAGACAAGGTAGCGCACTGGCCAGTTCTACAGCTAACTTTAATAGGAATGGTTCACCTGTTATAGCTTCACAGATCTCATTTGCAAAGATGCTAGTTAGCATAGCCTTCAGCTAAGTCAGTAGCTACCATCTAGCCAGGCGCCACATACAGCTTCAGCATTGACAATTGATCTATATGTGTGAAGCAATCAGAATTGTAAAGAAGTATTCGTAGTTGAGTCTATAACTGCACTTGTAAATATTATTGTCTGAAGTCAAGATCGACGTTCACTGCTGATGCTGAATTAAAGCTAAGTATTCAATTGAATTCCTGTCTACTAACTTTCTAATCACCTAAGATGTTCCAGTACATCCCATCAAGTATAGTTCATTGATCCTCACATCAGCCTACGTGTTCAACACATGCAATTAATGACCACACATCGTGATCAGAGTCAAATTTTGTGACTCAGCCAGGTCACCCTTTTTCCATGAGGCCCATAGTTCCACCTCATACATAACAAGTGCGACCTATTCTTGACTACTGGTTGAGTGTTTGGGATCTGCAACAGGTCAGATTAAAGGAGATATCGAAGTAGAGGCGGGCTGCTGCATTTGTTACCAGCAGGTTCGAACAACATGCAAGTGTTACGGAGATGCTTCAGGAATTCAAATGGGCATCCCAACAGGGAAGGTGATGTTCATTTTGAAAAACAATATTGAGAAAACTTAGACATCCAACATTTGAAGCTGACTGCAGAACAATTCTACTGCTGCCATCATAGGCTTCCCACAAGGATCACAAAGAGACGATAGGAGAAATTACGGCTCAAATGAGGGCATGTAAATAGCCATTTTCCCCCTCACTGTACCTCTGAGTGGAACAGAAAGGAAATTACTGGCAGTGGTAAAGGGTATCCTCAACCAAACACTATATAGTGGCTTGCAGACTATGGATGTAGATGTAGATACATTAAAATTACTTTCATTAAATCAATTGCAGTGAACACTACAAAGTGAACATATTGTGACTTTGAATCCTGTGCACAAGAATACAATAATTTGGAGGAGAATGAGAGATATTTTGGTGAATCCTGTGTACTTAACCACACGCTGCACAGTAACAGCTCTGGCACCACCAAGCAGATACTCTTCATGCCTGGCACCTCAAAGTTCTGAGTAATCACCACCTAGACAGCACTCACAATCTAGAACCCATTTCTGCTTTCACCATGAAACCTACAAAACATCAGATCCATCCACAGCTAGTTCTGTCAGCTGCTACAGTCTTTAAATTAAAACTGTAAAAAGTTTTAGGCATATTCTCCAATTTGAGATATGCTAATCATGCACTCACCAGACAGTAAATTAAAGAAAGACCTGCTTAGTTAAACACTGTCAGCTATTAATTTCGGCCCGTGAACAGATGCAAGCATTAGCTGCCATGATACAGTGTGACATGTTTATGATGCACCATCACCCTACCCAGCCAAGTAAGCAATGAATCCATATGAAGAAATCACAGGGCATGCAAAGCCTGTGACAGAATCAACATTCCATAGAAGAGTTCACTAATGCAAAATTAAAATCTTGTGCATTCTGTGGAATTAATTAAACAAGACAGTTGTTTCTTTTGACATGACAAGTATAATTATTGAAACAACACAGGACGCAAAGCAGTAGTTCATTCCAGCGATATTTAGGAGAACCAATTCTCTCCAGCTCCAACTTTAGCAAACTACCTGGACAATATCACTGTCTCAGGAAAAACTCTGGATGCAGTGTCACATAATTCAGAATCAAGTGCATCTTCTTCCAGTGTGAAGTGCAATACTTAGGGCACATCTTGCCAAAACACGGCATCAGGCCAATGTCAAAACATATATAATCAACTAACAATTTTCTTCCTCCTAAAGACATCAAACAAGTATGTGCCACATTAAGACACACAAACTATCAGGGAAGTTTAAAGAAATTAAAACAAAGTTTGTTACATGCCAAATGTCTTAGAAAGTATGACCCAAACAAAATGTTGACAATCACAGCAGATGCATCAGAATACATTATCGGTGCCATTTTCTTGCATCGAGAGCATGGCTTTTCCATCAAAAACACTGCCAGTGGCTCAGAGAAGTTAGTCACACTGAGGAGGCTCTTGTGATTATTTTCACACATAAAAAGTTTCATGACTACACACACATATGAAGAAACAACCAGTCTTGGTTGCAGTGTTAAAATTTTTTATTATTTCCCAATGATGTGTTTCACCTTTATTTAAGTATCTTTGGACTGGCCGATATTTGTTAGTGATGAGTACATAGGATGCCAGGCATAAAATATTCCATCAGGAAAATGCCCCTTGTCAAGGCTTTAACAGCACAATGCAATGCCTTTATTATGCCATGTGGTGCAAATGCAAAACCAAACAGGATCAGGCCTACAGTTAAGCTTTTATACAGTAAATATGTCGAAGGTGTAGTGGATATTCTGTAATTGTAAATTCACTTTCCTTATGGATCACAAGCCTTGGTGGCTACAATGGATCGAATAATAGTACCTATTCACAAAACTCTGAATGATTGCACCACTGAGTGCTACTTCTGTGAAATTACATTCACAAAATAATTTTCAGGTCAGTAGCTGAAGGAACAAAGGCAGCTTTGCTTTCAGGACAGAGAATAGAATATGACAAAATATTTGATTCTTCAGCAGATGTATGTTTTTCTTTAGATTTAGTCAGTCAAGACACTGTTGAAAACTTCCCACTGAATTCTAATTTAATTGACAGCTTCTGGAAACGGACCTACTTTTATCAAAAGTAAAACAGTACTTTCAGATGTAGTGGCATTTCAATAGGACGTTAATTTATCAACTTGAAATTAACTCACACTGGCCTATCAGAACTGCACGTTACAAAAGTGTCATTCTGGTTCATTCACAATCATATTTGGCATTCATATAACTGATGTGCCTCAATGGGCTATGAATCCATAACCATCTGTGCAGATGCACATTTATCTTCAATCTCCAGCAGCAATCTAAAATTAGCAAGCATGGAGAACATGGACGGGGACTGCACAGTAGTGGTGGGACTAAGAGGGGTGTGCCGAGATAGTCCATGCATTTATGATTAACATTGTATCTGGGTGGTCCAGTGGTTAATGCAACTGCCGAGCAAGTATGAGACCCAAGGTTTGAGTCCCAGCCAGCACAAAATTTCACTCAGTGCCACTGATTCACATAAAGTCCCAATGCAGCTGATATCATCAGTTCCTTCCCCTCGCTTCGCTTCAGTTTCCTTTCAATCACCCCCTCCCTCCTCTAGCTTCAATTTACATAATATCATTCTCAATCGGGAACAACAAAAGTGGGTATTGCACAGGTGCTAAAATTCGAAGTACTTCAAATGCTACATCACTGCCGTTGGGGGCACAGCATGTGCCCAACCCATTACCAGTGCGTACTGCTACTGGAAAAATATAGATAAAGACATAGACATGATGCTGGCTAAATGCCACTTATGTCAAAAATACCAGTCAGCTCTCCCTCAACAATATTTATTGTGACCACAAACATCTGAGCCCTGTTCATGTCTAAACACTGATTTTGCACGACCATTTTTAGGAAACTATTGGATAATCGTCACCAATGCATTTTCCAAATTTCCATATGTGGTTCAACTGTAACAGATTATGTACATCAAAAGTTCTGAGGCTTTGTCGAGTACCTTCTCCACTAAAGGATTATCGAAAGCAATTGTCACAGACAATGGCACTCAGTTTTCACATCAGGAGTTAAAACTTTTTTTGTAAAAGAAATGGTATTTCACACTTCAAAACTACACCATTTATTCCTTAAGCCAATGGACTTT
This sequence comes from Schistocerca nitens, assembly GCF_023898315.1. Lineage (NCBI taxonomy): Eukaryota > Metazoa > Arthropoda > Insecta > Orthoptera > Acrididae > Schistocerca > Schistocerca nitens. The sequence continues at coordinate 565,924,252 of NC_064616.1, forward strand.
CAGAAAGATTTGTATGAACTTTTGAGTCTCACATGACTGGTTGTTTAGCAATGCGGTAATGACAATGCCTTATTGATTTTTCTCTCTCAGTACAGAGCCACTCCACATGATGCAAAGTCTCCAGTTGAGAAACTATATGAGTGTCCAAATTGCACTTTAATGTCAACTTTAAAGTCACTCATGCATCCACAGCCTAATCTCCAATACCAATCAAGACAGTATTTTTTAAAAGTAAATGATTCATACCCATTACCATGTACGAGAACAGCAACAAAAATTAGGTAACAGGCAATGTTGTACAGCAACTCAGTAATGCCATGTTTCCAATTTAATGTCGACATCATGTCAAAACATACCATAAGAGCCAGAAAATGCCATAACATGCTGATGCACATATAAGCGGAACTCTTAGGCTGTTCTTTTTCAGTTTTTAGAATCAGGAAACTTCTACGTAGCCAGTCATATGGGAGACCTACAGATGCAGCCAGCAGCTGCTCCTGAATTCATCTCCAGCAGCAGGGACATGCTGCAGACTACAAGTGACAACCAGATGGATGGGGACATGGTGCCTCAGATGTGGTTTTCCCAGGTGCCACAGCCAAATGCTGGAAGGAGCAACATGTGTACCCTCTATATTTACATATCACCAAGTGAGGAAGCATGAAACTAATAAAGCCAGTTTCACCAGTTTCCCCTCCCAATGGGAGTAATGCTGTGCATGCAGCCATACAGTACACAACAACAGCACCAGGCAGTGCCACTAAGCATGCTCTCTTCATACCTGGTGCCGCAAAGTATCAAGCAGTCACTGTCTAGATGACAACCATAATCTGAAACCTGTTTTTGCTTCCATCAGGAAATCTTCAAGGTGTCAGATCCACCCACCTACCAATAGTTCCGTCAGCCCCCAAAGGCAACACTGAAACCTGGAACTACTATTTTGTTTTCACCAACAATATCACACATGCAAGATCACTCCACTGGTCGAGGATAAATGTGAGCGCACCATCGCACTCAAGTCAGTTTCTACAGTTCCATATTTATGTATCCACTTGTGCTTCATTAGTTCTTCCATGCTAAAGTTCAAGTCTATAGTTCCAGCAAACATTGATCAGCCATTGTCACCCTAATAGCAAGACACTATTTACGAGTGATCATTGGAGTCTGTCAAATTCAGATTCAAGATTGCACTTAATATATGTCTTAGATAGCAGTCCAGCAGAACTATGTAAGTTAGATACTTAACTTTCAATGTGTTAGGTTAGTTGGAGAATGTATGCAGTTAGAGATTACACAGTGTGACCACACACACTGCAAAAAATGCAAGCTGGCTACTTTGTACAGCAACAAATATTCTATCGTTGAGGTTCATTTTCTACTTCAATGTATGTTAGGTGCTAGACTTTCTTTAGAGAATAGAGCAAGCGAGTCACTGAATGCTCCCTCTGTACTTTTAAGTGTTCAACAATGAAGATAAAAAAAAGAGGCATACAATAAACCTATTGAGAACTGGCCTTGACCAGACCACCCTAAGCCTCATTACATAGTTGATACTTTCACAACAACAAGTGTGTTCAGCATGACAGTATTCTATTTCATGTTGTGACATGCATCATTGTTTCAGGCAATCCATCCAGCATCTGAAGTAACATAAACCACACAACTGCTATGCGCACAAATAGGTAAATGGACATGTTCCCCAAAATTTAGCTCTTGAGTGTGTTGTGTACCAACACGGAAGTATGCTAGTACTCCATTATGTTGGAACTAGATGTTGCTGTGCTTAGCAAAGAGTAATAATTCAAGCAGTTACATAAGCTACAGTTGTGTGTGTAGGTGGAACTGTGTATTGCAGGTTATGATTGCATGCCATTTGAGGCCAGAAGTCCCTGGAAAACTTTTGTTCGTGAGGTCAAACAGCAATTGCAAATGGGCTTTTGTAGTTATATTCCAAATTAAAATAAATGGTATGCATGTAGAAAATATCATGTTAAAGTGCAGAAGGCACCATCAACAACATTTTGATGAATGAACTGTGCCACAAATTCCATACAAAATGTAAAACCAACTGATCCGAGTGGCTGTACCAGCAGAAAAAGCCATGTAAGCAAGTTTCACTCCCTACAATACCCTCCAAATCATTACAGGCTCTGTATTCACAGCACACACATTTGCTGAATGTGTTCAAAATGTTAAAACGTGTGTGAAATCTTATGAGACTTCACACACACACACACACACACACACACACACACACACACACACGGGCGGGGGCGGGGGCGAGGGCGAGGGCAAGGGCGAGGGCGAGGGCGAACCTCCGCCAGGACCGGCCTCACAGTCCATGACTGCAGCGCCTTAGACTGCAGCGCCTTAGACCGCTCGGCTAATCCTGCGCGGCTGCTGAATGTGAATTAAGAAACATCTCTGTTACCACATCCTTGAAATCCCATTTTCGACTTCCGACATGCTAAACACGACCCTATTTCTTGAAAATGGCAATTAGGTAAAGCAAAATAATTGTGATGTAGATGTCTCCTCAACGGTCTCATTGGCAGCTTCTCCACTGTTCCCACTTTATGAAACATACAATCAGGGTTCTCCTCAAGACAATATGCCACCCTCCTAGATGTTCACCTACATCTCTCCAATGGCTTCATCTGTACCTCTGTCCATATTAAACCCACTAAACCCAACAGTACCTGCATTTTGATAGTTGTCATCCTCTACAAAACCAAAAAACTCTCTCTCACTCAGCCTGGCCACCCATGGATGGCATACCTGCAGTGACAAGAACTCTCTTGCCCAGTATTCTTTAAGTCTCATGAGGGTCTTCACAGATAGGCACTACCACCCAAACCTAGTCAGATAAGACTTTTTTTGTGCCATATTCTCACAAAGCCCTAACCCTCCCACCACCCCCAACAACCAGTTGCCAAACAGTGCCCACCCCATTACCCATTATCATCCTGGACTGGAACAACTGAGCTATATCCTTCACCAAGGCTTTGATTATCTACCACCACATCCTGATATAAGTGACATAATACAGGTTGTTTCAAAAATGACCGGTATATTTGAAACGGCAATAAAAACTAAACGAGCAGCGATAGAAATACACCGTTTGTTGCAATATGCTTGGGACAACAGTACATTTTCAGGCAGACAAACTTTCGAAATTACAGTAGTTACAATTTTCAACAACAGATGGCGCTGCGGTCTGGGAAACTCTATAGTACGATATTTTCCACATATCCACCATGCGTAGCAATAATATGGCGTAGTCTCTGAATGAAATTACCCGAAACCTTTGACAACGTGTCTGGCGGAATGGCTTCACATGCAGATGAGATGTACTGCTTCAGCTGTTCAATTGTTTCTGGATTCTGGCGGTACACCTGGTCTTTCAAGTGTCCCCACAGAAAGAAGTCACAGGGGTTCATGTCTGGCGAATAGGGAGGCCAATCCACGCCGCCTCCTGTATGTTTCGGATAGCCCAAAGCAATCACACGATCATCGAAATATCCATTCAGGAAATTAAAGGCGTCGGCCGTGCGATGTAGCCGGGCACCATCTTGCATAAACCACGAGGTGTTCGCAGTGTCGTCTAAGGCAGTTTGTACTGCCACAAATTCACGAAGAATGTCCAGATAGCGTGATGCAGTAATCGTTTCGGATCTGAAAAATGGGCCAATGATTCCTTTGGAAGGAATGGCGGCCCAGACCAGTACTTTTTGAGGATGCAGGGACGATGGGACTGCAACATGGGGCTTTTCGGTTCCCCATATGGGCCAGTTCTGTTTATTGATGAAGCCGTCCAGGTAAAAATAAGCTTCGTCAGTAAACCAAATGCTGCCCACATGCATATCGCCGTCATCAATCCTGTGCACTATATCGTTAGCGAATGTCTCTCGTGCAGCAATGGTAGCGGCGCTAAGGGGTTGCCGCGTTTGAATTTTGTATGGTAGAGGTGTAAACTCTGGCGCATGAGACGATACGTGGACGTTGGCATCATTTGGACCGCAGCTGCAACATGGCGAACGGAAACCCGAGGCCGCTGTTGGATCACCTGCTGCACTAGCTGCGCGTTGCCCTCTGTGGTTGCCGTACGCGGTCGCCCTACCTTTCCAGCATGTTCATCCGTCACGTTCCCAGTCCGTTGAAATTTTTCAAACAGATCCTTTATTGTATCGCTTTTCGGTCCTTTGGTTACATTAAACCTCCGTTGAAAACTTCATCTTGTTGCAACAACACTGTGTTCTAAGGCGGTGGAATTCCAACACCAGAAAAATCCTCTGTTCTAAGGAATAAACCATGTTGTCTACAGCACACCTGCACGTTGTGAACAGCACACGCTTACAGCAGAAAGACGACGTACAGAATGGCGCACCCACAGACTGCGTTGTCTTCTATATCTTTCACATCACTTGCAGCGCCATCTGTTGTTGAAAACTGTAACTACTGTAATTTCGAAAGTTTGTCTGCCTGAAAATGTACTGTTGTCCCAAGCATATTGCAACAAACGGTGTATTTCTATCGCTGCTTGTTTAATTTTTATTGCCGTTTCAAATATACCGGTCATTTTTGAAACACCCTGTATATCCATGATCACTGCCACCCCTCCTGAAGTGGTACTCCCTCACTCAATTGATCTAAACAACATCATATTCCATACCTATGCCACTCCTAATCCAAATCCCTTGCCACATGGAGCATACCCCATGGAAGACAAAGGTGCAATACCTGCCCAATCCACCATCCCAGCACTTCCTACTCAACTGCAGTCACAGGTTCAGCCTACCCAATCAGAGGCAGGGCCACCTGTGAAAGCAGCCATGTGGTTTACTACCTCTGCTGCAATCACTGCTTTCGGCTGCTCCACGATCTATGTCATTTGGATCATTCTTTCCATCACCAGCTTTTCTGCACTATGGAAATGTTACACAAATCAATGAGAATCAAATAGTAAAGTTACTACAAAATGAAAAAGTTTCTTAACTGTCAGTAAAATCATATATGCTACAACAAACATATTGTCAGGTAGTGGTATCTGTTGCATGACTGTAGCTTGCAGTTTTTATTGGGTCACATAAATGTGTAAAATTTCAGACAGAGCTAAGGACAACATTTATAATTAAAAAAAGACAATACCCAGCCAATCCAATCTTCCAGCCAATGAATGCTACTGATTTTCTCTTAATCAATTTTTAGATTTTATATTGATCAACAAACTTATTTGTAGCTTACAATACTGCTCTATTTGCCTTTCTGAGGAGCACAACTGCTGCTGTTTCCAAAAAATGGAGATTTGCTTTTTCTTCATTAGGTCTTTAGGATATTTGAAGATTTCATTTGTTTGCGCACCCCATGTAGCTCGTAACAAACAATTCCATTCCATTAAATTTAAGATTTTAACTTACTCTGACTATTTTTGAATTTAAGAAATTATGGCAGGATCTTCCTGCTTGTACTAACAGTATAGTTACATTTTAATTAACTGTAGAGGGGCCCGAAGACTCGATGATTTTCCTTACACTTGTGTGCTTGCGAACACTTTCAAGAACTGTGGATGCTGGCAAGCATAATGTGTAGCTCCTTAATGCAGACAACCTTGATGAAGACCTGTGAAGGGCAAGATTATGTATACCGTATCAGTGATGAGGACTGTAGAAGGCAAGGTGAAATCCAATGCAGGCACATTTCCTATTCCTACCAAAGAGTGCCACACAACACAATTAGTTCTCTCTTTATGATGGACTTAGTACTATTAGCTGTGTCATATTTACTGCTTGCGAGACAGAAGAGCAAAATCAGCTGCCTGGTGCTAAGGAAATCTGCACCATATCCTTCCCACATTGCTAACTGAAAATGGGTAACGAAAACATTTTACAACCGATATTCATAACCACTACAGTAACTACAATAATAATCTGGTAAAGTTACCCCAACCACAGATGTCAAAATGCTTCTGATCATGACACATTTCATTCCATGTGTGTTGTTTCCTCTAGTTACCTCAATAAACATACTGTGGAAAATGTTACGTGATTTGAAATAATCATTTCATTTGCTGCACAAAAAGATAAAAGATATGCATATGATGATCTGGTTGAAATATAACTGTTGAACCTAATAACAAAACAACAATATTTTGAGAAGAAAAAGAGCACAAGCAGCATGATGGGATTAGGGACAAGGGACACTTACCCGGACACTTTTCTCTGAAGGGATCTCGAGAGTTTCAAATGAGGAGGGAATAGGGTTGAATAAAATTTAGAGAGAAAGATCAACTGGCTGCCATGTTATCCACTGCTAATAGTTTCATCTGGATGTGCTATGGAGGGACATGGGTTCAACAGACCACTCTCACAACAGTTGTCAGCTTTCTTGACCTCGGAGTTGCTACCTCTCACTCATGTAGCTCCTTAATTGGCATCACAAGGTTGAGTGCAACCTGTTCCTGTCTTTCCACCAAGGAAAAGCTCTTGCAGTATTGGGAATCAAACCCAAATCCTCTACCTAGCAGCAGTCTGACCACTGAGTTACAAAGGTGGACCAGGAGGAAAATGAGGAATATTTAATCCTGACAACCACCCACCACTACCTGCTTCAGTCCTGTGACAGGCACCTCTTACCCTAAAACAACTATTGCAGTTTGTCAGTGTAGTCAAAACACCTGTTCAGTGAACTACTATAAAGAAATATCTATACCTACCAACCACTAAACCACATCCAGAGGCAAACTATAACACAGTTACATCACATTTGCACAGCACAACATAGTGATTTCAACAACTGTGGCACTATTCATGCTACTTTGACAGTCCCCACCCCTCCAACAGCAGCTCGATTTAATTATGGAAGCATAAAATGTTCCTCCAGTACATGACATCATCCCAGCTATTAATATCCATCATTCCCTGTACATCACTTGTGTCTACTCCCCTTCCACCTTCCTGTGTGTTCTCCAGCAACTATCTTGCCCTATTGTATTATTGCATTAACAGCCCTTCACTCTCTCAATAAATGTATTTACTTTTATCCTGTGTGTGTGTGTGTGTGTGTGTGTGTGTGTGTGTGTGTGTGTGTGTGTGTGTGTGAGAGAGAGAGAGAGAGAGAGAGAGAGAGAGAGAGAGAGAGAGCGCATGTGCGCGCCACTGCACCTTTCTCTCAGGAACATCCACTACCTCCATTCTCCTTCAAGAGCCAACCGTATTTCTACTACGAAATTCAACTCACATCTGATTAGGGAAGGATGGGGAAGGAAATCTGCCATGGCCTTTCAAAGGCATCAACCCAGCATTTGACTGAAGCAATTTAGGGAAATCACAGAAAACATAAATCAGGAGGACCGGATGCAGTTTTAAATCATCATCCTTCCAAATGTGAGACCAGTGTGCTAACCACTATGCTACCTTACTTGGTAAGTTCATAAAGTAACCAACCTTGATCAGATTAGTAAACAGACATCTTTACTATAAGAGCACAGGCTTTTTGCAGTCTGAGTCCAAATGTGTGTGTCCGCATCTCATGTGATAAAACCGTTAACGTGTCATTTGTGCCATTACCTAATGGCTGCAATGCATAATCATTAATCAGTTTATATGTTTGGCCACTGTAATTTATTGAATGGCACTGGTGTTCTCCTTGTTGGCAAATAAAGTAAAGATATTGTCTTGCCACAAGTTTTGGAGAGCATTTCTTTCTCCTGAGGCTTTATTGAACTTCATGGATAGAGCCTGAGAAAGAATGCAGCAGGTGACTAGCTTTATATATTTTGCACCATTGTTGAAAAACTTTGGTATCGCCTGATCTACTTCACTAATGACACCTGTTACAGGAGCAGCCCTTCTCTAACACCAAACATGGTACATCATCCTTAATCTTTTCCCTGAGATTCAACATGGTCTTTTGTCATGGTGTATCTTCTTATGGTATTTATCCTTTGAGCTGATCATACTTTGCAGTCAGAGGAACCTTTGATAGTTGTTTCATCCAGTCAGTTAGTACTGTGTGTACTGTGTCATGATCCCGCTGAGTGATTCTAAATGACCCGAAGTTCAGTTCCTGCCATGTATTACGTATCCTCTTTCTCACCAAGGATTCCTTCTTACCTATCTTTTATTTTAGCTGCAGCCACAGAATCTGTGTATACATTTATCATGGAACACAGGAACAGTTTGCATTTCATAGCATCTTGATACACAAGATAAGGTTCTAACACACTTGTTTCAAACACACACACACACACACACACACACACACACACACACACATATTCATTTTTTCTCACCTCATTGCCATGCGATAAAGTATTTCTTTCAATCATCATTTTTTTCCTACTATTCCTGTTCACAACATTGAAGTCTGTTTTCATTTATCTTCTGTTCTTCAGTTTTGCTTCTTCCCTTCTACCTGCACTTCATTTGCCTACATCTGCATCAATACTCCGCAAACCACAATGAAATAATTATCATCACTTAGTATGGTTTCTTCCCATTCCATTCACATGGTTTTAGTATATTCTTCTATTCCTCATTTAAATCTGGTTCTTGGAACTTTGTAAGCAAGCTTTCTCCGAATACTCCATATCTATCTTCAAGCATCTGCCAGTTCAGTTTCTGTATCACCTTTGACATTCTCATATGGGTCAAACAAACATGTGACCCTTTGTGCTGCCCTGGTTTGTATACATTCGATAGCCCCCACAAGTCCCTATTTGGCACACATCCTACACAATTGACCAATCTTTCATGGTGGATCACAATAGTGTTTTGTACGCAATATCCTTTGTAGACTGATTGTGCTGTTTTATTGGTATCCAACATTGCAACATTTTTCTGCCACACTCTCGCAACAATAAACAAATCTCTCAGGATCAGTTTTTGCTTATGAGACATACAAAAAGTATTCTTTGAACAAGTGAAGTCTTCTTTGCCATCTTAAGTGAACAAATAGCTTCATATCACTCATGAGAGAGTGTAAGCCAGGTGTTATTATCCACAATTTTTGTGACCGATTCTGTATAATGGGAGTAATTTTCAATTACCTGTTTCTGGAGATAGGTTTTCTCCTTTTACAGTATGAGCCTCTCCAAACTTTCAGTATTTATTATGCAGTTTATATTAAGTTTGTTACTAATATATTACTACTAATATTAATACTGATATTACTAATAATACATACAATTTGAATAATCTTCAAGTAATTAAGTTTGCAGACAAACTGGAAGTTCAGTGGACTGTTAGCAGAGGATTCTGAAAAGCAGTTCGGAGACCATACAAATATACTCCATCCGTACAAATTGCTAAATTAAAGGCTCCCATCACATTTTTCTGTCTGTATGTGAAGACTAATATCAGGAACTACTGTAGCAATTTTGACACGGCTTTCACCAATAGGCAGATTCATGAGGAAGGCTTATGTAAATAATTTATTCCCACTACACCAGACAAGTAGTCCAGCTGTAGATTCTTAGTGCTGCCCACAAGAAGCTGGCACAGATCGCTAGTTCATATTAAAATGTGCTATCAATATTATACAGAATGTAATTGTGCATTGTCTGTACAATGAAACATTATAAAGTCATGTAAAATAAAACATTAATGTTGGCAGAAATTTGTAGTCATCTGCTTTGAACAAGCTGCTGTAAGCCTTAGCATCACTAAATCAGAGGTAAATATTAATTCCAGTTAATAACAGGGCATGATCATCAGATAAATCCATCTGTAACACCAATGTGAAACACAGACAGCCAATACAGTATAACAGAAAGTATCACCAGAATGTTATGAATTATTTTTCAGAATGGTACTAGAAATTTGACTTACTTGCATACTGATCCATTTTATCAGATTTGTTTTTGCATGGAGAAATAGCCTGTTCCAACATGTCCCATTTAGTATTCAAATGAGCAACTCTCCACGATACTTCATCTCTCACATCAGGATACCTTGAAAGTAGTTTCCGTGCTTGGTCATTGAACACTTTACGGCGGTAACAATTGCGTCGCATCTCTTCCAAATGACTCTGTGAATGAGATTCCACAGATAATCTCAAATTATATTGTATAATGTTGATGATGGCAGAATTGTTATTTACAATCAAAATGACTATCGTTCAAAACTGATAATACCAGAACAAGATGCTTACTAATAAAATATTTATGATGTACAACTGTGAAAAAAATTTAACACAGTGGGTTGGCTGTGCACCGACATATTTTGGTATGAAGTTTCAAATTCCAATCTCTCTTTTAAATGAAAATACTGATATTGTAATGTACAAGAGTGTGAATATTATGGAAAATTATGTTAACTTGACAAACTTTGCTATTCTCCTACACTCATTTGTAAGTAACTGCACTGTAACTCAGCCAGACAACAAATCAAAAACTTTACTCCATAGGCCCCCAGACACAATGTTCCAGATTAATATTTTCACTTTTATTTATTTTTTTGTTTTTATCATCGACATTTATGGATGGTATATGAGAAGAAATATTGTCCACCACTGACTCCTGTGTAAGCCTAAATGTTTTTTTTTTTTTTTTTTTACTGTCATGGTCATTGGGAAGTCTTCTACTGAAGAAGAGTAGTTGTGAAGTAGGTATGATTTCACCTTGTGTTTGAAGTTAAATTTCTCATACAATAAATTATTTACACCTCTGCGTAGACAATCAAAATTTATGCTTTTGAGAGCATATACTAAATTATCGTTTTCTTTGGTTAAGTATGGAGTAACTGATCTGTCTGTCTACAGGTGGCACTGTTTCGTGCATGTATTCTATAGCTTTATCTCTTGAACTGTCCCTGTCAATCTTCTGAGCTACTTCAAGAAAGTGACTCTACATTACGAAAATTAACAAATTTCAGCGGACACTCACAGTTCTGAGATTCTGATCCATAACACTGTCTTCCTTGCCATAAACAGCCTCTTGAATACTATTAAGCCAAGAATAGATTTCAGAGAACTGATTTATAAACTCATTGAAACTCCATGTCAAAGCAGGTGCCACATCCTGGTCGTCCCATGAAAGCTCTCCACTTGCCTCCTAAAACAATGAATTAGCAGATTAAGTAGCAAAATAGAGTTATTATGTACGATAATAAATCACATTATGTTTGAGTAAAATTAGACCTTTGGAAAAATCAATAATGAAGGAAAAAATGTATGTCCAGCACATACTGTCTTACTTTTTTTGTGGCATAGATTCAAAACTAATAAACACATGGACATGCAATTAACACATGTAACTCATTAGCATCTCAAGTTTGTTTTACACTTGCCTTATTTTGTGTCTACTTAGATGTGTAAGGCACAATACTTAAGTTACTAACAGTCAGACTTTTAATTTTTTTTATGTCTGCTCGAATGTGCAGAGGTAACTTTCGCTATCATATTCTGATTCACTATCACGCAGCAACAAAGGAACTCAAGAGTAGAGTACTGCAAACATTACACTATAATGTGATGTTCCAGTTTTCCTGTACATGTTTGATGTTGGTAACAAAGGAAAGTCCTATTTACATGCTGTCTCACACACAACTGTATGTGCTACATTGTACCTGAAGTAAAGTGATAATCCATTTACATTAACAAAGCGCTCAATAGTTTACTTTTCAGTTGGTTTGTATCTGATATCTTAATGAAGATACTTCCATTAACAGGAAAAGTAACTTTCTTCCTGACTTTCCAACAGTTCATGACTCAGTAACATAGAACGTTGTGCTCCACATGTACATCTTCAGTAATTTCTTCTTCAACTTGAGGCCTGCATTTGACATTAGTAGGTTTCTTTCAGTCAAAAGTGCCGGCCTCTTCACCATTGTTGATCTGCTTCTTATATCCCCCTTGCTTTGTCCGTCATGCATTATTTTGCTTCCAAGGTAGCAGAATTCCTCCCCTTTATCTATTACACAGTCTCCAACCTCAATGTTAAGTTTATCGCTTACCTCCTTCCTGCTGTTTCCTATTACTTTTCGTCTTTCTCTCATTTATTCTCAGCCCTTATTCTGTGCTCATTAGCTTGTTCATTCCATTCAACATGTCCTGTAATTCACACTCACTTTAATTGGGGATCCAATGCCATCAGAATATCTGCATCTGCATCTACACTGCATGAGCCATCTTATGGAGTGTGGCTGAGGATGCATCTAATACAATTATCATTTACCTGCTTCCCTGTTCCATTTGTGAAAGATGCATAGGAAGAAGAAGAAGAAGAAGAAGAAGAAACACAATAACCCTATATATGAGCTCTAATTTCAATTACTTTTTCACCATGGTCATTTTACAAGACATACTTGGGAGTAAGTAATATATCATCTGACCATTTCCCGAGCGAGGTGGTGCAGTGGTTAGCACACCAGGCTCGTATTCAGGAGGATAACAGTTCAACCCTGTGTCCAGCCTTCCTGATTTAGGTTTTCCATGATTTCCCTAAATAACTTCACGCAAATGCTGGCATGGTTCCTTTCATAGGGCACAGCCGACTTCCTTCCCCATCCTTCCCTAATCCAACGAGACCGATGACCTCACTGTTTGGTCTCTTCCACCAAATCAATCAATCAATCAATCAATCAATCAATCAATCAGACTATCCTCCAAATATACACTCTTGGAATTTAAGCAGTAAATCTCTCCATGATACACAGCTTCTCTCTTGTAGCCTCTAGCAGCCGAGTCTGTTTATTATCTCCACAGTACTCTCGAACTTGTTAAATGATCCCATGACATAATGTGCCACTTTTCATTTGATCTTCACTATCTCTTTCATTAATCCAATCTAGTAAGGGTTCCAGAATGATGAACAGTACTACAGAACCGGTCTAACCAATGTTTACTAAGGCTCTTCCTTAAATTTCCTTCAGATTCTTCCAATCCATGTCAGTCTGGCACCTAATTCTTGTACAGTTAGTTTTCTGTGGTCATTCCACTTAAGACGACTCCAGGAAATTACTGCTAGGTACTCTATGGTTGTTACTGCTTCCAGAGGTTTTTGCCAACAGTGCAAATTAACAGTAATAGATCTCTTACACAATGGAAACTCCAGGTAGGAATAACAACACTGTAGGAAAATATACATTGTTGTTGTTGTTGTGGTCTTCAGTCCTGAGACTGGTTTGATGCAGCTCTCCATGCTACTCTATCCTGTGCAAGCTTCTTCATCTCCCAGTACCTACTGCAACCTACATCCTTCTGAATCTGCTTAGTGTATGCATCTCTTGGTCTCCCCCTACGATTTTTACCCTCCACGCTGCCCTCCAATACTAAATTGGTGATCCCTTGATGCCTCAGAACATGTCCTACCAACCGATCCCTTCTTCTGGTCAAGTTGTGCCACAAACTCCTCTTCTCCCCAATCCTGTTCAGTACCTCCTCATTAGTTATGTGATCTACCCATCTAATCTTCAGCATTCTTCTGTAGCACCACATTTCGAAAGCTTCTATTCTCTTCTTGTCCAAACTATTTATCGTCCATGTTTCACTTCCATACATGGCTACACTCCATACAAATACTTTCAGAAAAGACTTCCTGACACTTAAATCTATACTCGATGTTAACAAATTTCTCTTCTTCAGAAACTCTTTCCTTGCCATTGCCAGTCTACGTTTTATATCCTCTCTACTTCGACCATCATCAGTTATTTTGCTCCCCAAATAGCAAAACTCCTTTACTACTTTAAGTGTCTCATTTCCTAATCTAATACCATCAACATCACCCGACTTAATTCGACTACATTCCATTATCCTCGTTTTGCTTTTGTTGATGTTCATCTTATATCCTCCCTTCAAGACACCATCCATTCCATTCAACTGCTCTTCCAAGTCCTTTGCTGTCTCTGACAGAATTACAATGTCATCGGCGAACCTCAAAGTTTTTATTTCTTCTCCATGGATTTTAATACCTACTCCGAATTTTTCTTTTGTTTCCTTTACTGCTTGCTCAATATACAGATTGAATAACATCGGGGAGAGGCTACAACCCTGTCTTACTCCCTTCCCAACCACTGCTTCCCTTTCATGTCCCTCGACTCTTATAACTGCCATCTGGTTTCTGTACAAATTGTAAATAGCCTTTCGCTCCCTGTATTTTACCCCTGCCACCTTTAGAATTTGAAAGAGAGTATTCCAGTCAACATTGTCAAAAGCTTTCTCTAAGTCTACAAATGCTAGAAACGTAGGTTTGCCTTTCCTTAATCTTTCTTCTAAGATAAGTCGTAAGGTCAGTATTGCCTCACGTGTCCCAGTATTTCTACGGAATCCAAACTGATCTTCCCCGAGGTCGGCTTCTACTAGTTTTTCCATTCGTCTGTAAAGAATTCGTGTTAGTATTTTGCAGCTGTGGCTTATTAAACTGATTGTTCGGTAATTCTCACATCTGTCAACACCTGCTTTCTTTGGGATTGGAATTATTATATTCTTCTTGAAGTCTGAGGGTATTTCGCCTGTTTCATACATCTTGCTCACCAGATGGTAGAGTTTTGTCAGGACTGGCTCTCCCAAGGCCGTCAGTAGTTCCAATGGAATGTTGTCTACTCCGGGGGCCTTGTTTCGACTCAGGTCTTTCAGTGCTCTGTCAAACTCTTCACGCAGTATCGTATCTCCCATTTCATCTTCATCTACATCCTCTTCCATTTCCATAATATTGTCCTCAAGTACATCGCCCTTGTATAGACCCTCTATATACTCCTTCCACCTTTCTGCTTTCCCTTCTTTGCTTAGAACTGGGTTTCCATCTGAGCTCTTGATGTTCATACAAGTGGTTCTCTTATCTCCAAAGGTCTCTTTAATTTTCCTGTAGGCAGTATCTATCTTACCCCTAGTAAGATAAGCCTCTACATCCTTACATTTGTCCTCTAGCCATCCCTGCTTAGCCATTTTGCACTACCTGTCGATCTCATTTTTGAGACGTTTGTATTCCTTTTTGCCTGCTTCATTTACTGCATTTTTATATTTTCTCCTTTCATCAATTAAATTCAATATTTCTTCTGTTACCCAAGGATTTCTACTAGCCCTCGTCTTTTTACCTACTTGATCCTCTGCTGCCTTCACTACTTCATCCCTCAAAGCTACCCATTCTTCTTCTACTGTATTTCTTTCCCCCATTCCTGTCAATTGTTCCCTTATGCTCTCCCTGAAACTCTGTACAACCTCTGGTTCTTTCAGTTTATCCAGGTCCCATCTCCTTAAATTCCCACCTTTTTGCAGTTTCTTCAGTTTAAATCTACAGGTCATAACCAATAGATTGTGGTCAGAGTCCACATCTGCCCCTGGAAATGTCTTACAATTTAAAACCTGGTTCCTAAATCTCTGTCTTACCATTATATAATCAATCTGATACCTTTTAGTATCTCCAGGGTTCTTCCATGTATACAACCTTCTATCATGATTCTTAAACCAAGTGTTAGCTATGATTAAATTGTGCTCTGTGCAAAATTCTACCAGGCGGCTTCCTCTTTCATTTCTTAGCCCCAATCCATATTCACCTACTACGTTTCCTTCTCTCCCTTTTCCTACACTCGAATTCCAGTCACCCATAACTATTAAATTTTCGTCTCCCTTCACAATCTGAATAATTTATTTTATTTCATCATACATTTCTTCAATTTCTTCGTCATCTGCAGAGCTAGTTGGCATATAAACTTGTACTACTGTAGTAGGTGTGGGCTTCGTATCTATCTTGGCCACAATAATGCGTTCACTAAGCTGTTTGTAGTAGCTTACCCGCGTTCCTATTTTCCTATTCATTATTAAACCTACTCCTGCATTACCCCTATTTGATTTTGTATTTATAACCCTGTAGTCACCTGACCAGAAGTCTTGTTCCTCCTGCCACCGAACTTCACTAATTCCCACTATATCTAACTTTAACCTATCCATTTCCCTTTTCAAATTTTCTAACCTACCTGCCCGATTAAGGGACCTGACATTCCACGCTCCGATCCGTAGAACGCCAGTTTTCTTTCTCCTGATAACGACATCCTCTTGAGTAGTCCCCACCCGGAGATCCGAATGGGGGACTATTTTACCTCCGGAATATTTTACCCAAGAGGACGCCATCATCATTTAATCATACAGTAAAGCTGCATGCCCTCAGGAAAAATTACGGCCGTAGTTTCCCCTTGCTTTCAGCCGTTCGCAGTACCAGCACAGCAAGGCCGTTTTGGTTATTGTTACAAGGCCAGATCAGTCAATCATCCAGACTGTTGCCCTTGCAACTACTGAAAAGGCTGCTGCCCCTCTTCAGGAACCACACGTTTGTCTGGCCTCTCAACAGATACCCCTCCGTTGTGGTTGTACCTACGGTACGGCTATCTGTATCGATGAGGCACGCAAGCCTCCCCACCAACGGCAAGGTCCATGGTTCATGGGACCATAATGATAACATGCTAAGTTGCAGACAGGCACAATTAAAACACACTTATATGCAAGCTTTTGGTCACAACCTTCATCAGAAAAAGAGAAACACCACCATTCATTCACAAGCAAGCACAACTCTTGCACACATGACCGCCAACTCCAGCAGCTCGGGCCACACGGCATTGGGCCCAAACCTGTGATGGAGGTGTACACTGTCCCATTGTAGTAACATACGATTCCCAGCATTCTTGTTTCTTGTCTTGTATTAGGTGTTGGATCCAGGCATGGCACCACTTTAATGCAATGAGGTGTTCCATCGATGGACATCACTTATGGTGTTGGAGAGCCTGTCTGCAATCTACGAGGGCCGTTCAGAAAGTAACCTCCGGTTGATTTAAAAAAATACACCAAGTTAAATAAAAATATTTTAATATATACATCTTACAACTACATCTTTGCACTATTTTTCTACATAGTCTCCATAGCGATTGAGGCACTTATCGTATCTCTTCACAAGCTTTGAAATTCCTTCTGCATAAAAATCACCCGCTTGTGCCTGGAGCCAGCCTGTGACCGCATCTTTGAGCTCTTCGTCGTCATCAAACTGCTGTGACCCGAGCCATTTCTTCAAATGCATGAAGAGGTGATAATCACTTGGCGCCAGGTCTGGGCTGTAAGGTGGATGGTTGATAATGTCCCACTTGAAGGACTCAAGAAGGGCCGTTGTTCTGCGAGCAGAGTGAGGACGGGCGTTATCGTGCAAAAAAACGATACCGGAAGTCAGCATACCACGGCGTTTGTTCTGTATAGCCCGTCGTAACTTTTTTATTGTTTCACTGTACACGTCTTGATTAATGGTCGTACCACGTTCCATGAATTCAACCAACAACACCCCTTTGGCATCCCAAAACACCGTTGCCATCAGTGTTCTCGCAGAAAAATCTTGCGAGGCTTTTCTTGGTTTGGTAGGCGAATTTGAATGTGCCCACATTTTTGATTGTTCTTTTGTCTCAGGGTTCACGTACTTAATCCAGGTTTCGTCACCGGTCACGATTCTGTTTAACAATGGTTCTCCTTCGCCCTCATAACGTGACAGAAAGTCTAATGCAGAGGCCATTCTTTGAGTTTTGTGGTGGTCGGTAAGAATTTTGGGCACCCATCGTGCACAGAACTTACGGTAACCCAATCTTGCTGTCACTATCTCGTACAAGAGAGTCTTAGAAATCTGTGGAAAACCAGTAGACAACTCTGACATTGAGAAACGTCGATTTTCACGAACTTTTGCATAAACTGTCTGAACAAGTTCGTCAGTCACCAATGATGGTCTACCACTCCTCTCTTCATCATGAACGTTTTCTCGTCCACTTTTAAATAAACGTACCCATTCACGGACAACTCCTTCACCCATAACTCTTGGTCCGTACACGGCACAAAGCTCACGATGAATAGCTGCTGCAGAATATCCTTTGGCTGTAAAAAACCTTATGACAGCACGCACTTCACATTTGGCGGGGTTTTCTATTGCAGCACACATTTCAAACTGCCACAAAAACTAAACTAGCGCAGGTACGACGTTCACTCGACCACGGCTTGATGCCGACTGACCTGTTGAGTGCGTGAACGCACAGATGGCATCGCTACTCCCCCCACAACCCGCACTGTGACCAATCGGAGGTTACTTTCTGAACCGCCCTCGTATATTTGCCAGGGCAATTCCTGAAAACAACCATGGTACTGTCTGCCAATTGGGGGATCCCAAGGAATGGGCAATCACTAAATCTGCTGCCAATAGAATGGTTATAGTTGTGCTCTTGACAACTGCATCAATGCCTCCATGTGGTGTGGTGCTAAGGCGACAGCATCCCAGATAGCACTGCTGAGAGTGCATATGGGTGTATGTCCAGAGGAGTGATGCTTAGGG
Organism: Schistocerca nitens; assembly: GCF_023898315.1. Lineage (NCBI taxonomy): Eukaryota > Metazoa > Arthropoda > Insecta > Orthoptera > Acrididae > Schistocerca > Schistocerca nitens. The sequence goes on from NC_064616.1 coordinate 565,942,535, forward strand.
ACAGAATGATTGGAAAATGATCACTGTCACACAGATTAGCATGAACTCTCAAATGATGGAGGGGAGGACTGCAAATGAAATCAGTGAATGAAGAAGACTCATTTGCAACACTGTAATTTGTTGGGACATCAACACTGAAGAGACAAAGATTGAGCTCTGTGAATAAAGTTTCAACAGCTTTACTATGGCCAATGGTTGCAGTTCTACCCCACAAAGGGTTGTGGGCACTGAAATAACCAAGAAGAGGAAGAATGGAGGGATTTGAGAGATCAGTGCAGACAATAAATTCTCACACACCTCATCATCAGGAGGGAGATACACATTACAGATGGTAAAATCCAGAAAGATCCACACATGAACTGCCTCAGCCTCAAATTCATATTGAGTGGATTGTGTTAACTACAGACAGAGTTCAGAGCAGTGCAAGCAGTAATAATGTGATCCCTGCAGGGTCATGGGGCTCCCCCCATGCAGGTACCTGATGACCCTCCCACAATGGGATGGCCAGAAAGGAAGGGCGCAAATATAGAAAGGCCCAAAAGATGAAATGTACACCACATTGGAGACCTTCCCTGCACGATCCATACTTCCATAAAATTTGGAAGAGGAATGGTAGGTCAAACCTAATTATGTGGACTATGTAGTGAAGGACAAAAGTTGTATAACCTGCCAGAAGAGAGAGGAAAAAAGTAAGTATTTTTTTAACTAGTGTCCAAAATCAAACCAAATTCTAGCATGGTTGACACCATGAAGACTATCCAGTGGAAAGGCAGAGGGGAGAGAAAAGAATGGTAGAAGGACGGACTTGCAACTTGGAAAGGAAGTAGTGCTGCATGGGCCATGGGCTCTGGGCTCTATGTTATCCACGTGCATACTCACAAGAGAGATGTGAGCCCTCCCTGGGGGAAATTTGTGTTGTGTCACTCTTCATAACCAAGAATACTTCCCTGCCATAACCTATTCCAAAAGTTCAGGTCTGTCAGTTACAGAGGTTGCCCTGATGTGTCAGTTTTCTGTCTATCTGCTTGAAGTAATTTTCAGACAAGATGGACAGAACAATCTCAAACATATCCCTGTCCTTGGCACCAGTTTTAATTGCACGACTCTCCCATTCTACAGCTGGCAAACTGAAGTCTCCCCTATTACAATAGTAAGATCAGAATATTTAGTTACAATGTTCTCCAAGTTTCCTCTAAAGCCGTATGTCCATGTGGCTGCTGAAGCATGTCATCTATAAAAGCATGGAATTACTACATCTGACCCATCTTTGTAATGCTTACCTTCAAACAGATTATTTCAACTCACTAGATATTATCAAATTCTTTGTGGCAATAAACATGCCACACCACTGGCATCTTCCCTAACACTCACAATATGTATTTCAATACGAATTTAGTGTTTCATTAATATTCACTTTTCGTTTTTGTCAACTGTTCCTGATACTATGTGGCCATGAATAAGTATAATAAGTGAGACTAATTCTGGGTTCTTACAACGAATCTTCCTGCAGTTTACTTATACAACATTAACATTCTTTGCCTGGTGTGCAAAGGCATAAGTTCTCCTCTGAGAGTAACATGGATGACATTTCTCTCTTACATAGGTAATTCAACACTGTTCTTACAGAAGGGTTCAAGAGAGAGAGGAAGAACACTAAAACTACTCTGTTGGCAGAGTATCCACTTTCTTTGTGTAGAGCAGGCCTTCCTTACTGAGGGTGGTCGTACATTTCTCCACCCAACAGCAGATGTCACAAAATTCACATCTGGGACTAATGCAGAATCATCCAAAGCCTCTGGTTTAGACCCTCCACTTGGCTCCAAATTAAAGGACCATGATGGGCAATTGACTCTGGGTATAATGCTGCAAATAGCTAGCCATGTTCCCATCTGACGTGCTAGGCTAACTGTCTTCACCAATTCAGACATCTGGTCAAGAGAAATGAGAATGATGTCAGAACCCAGTGCATTCAACAGCTGCAGCCAGGGCCTAAACTGTATCTCTGACAAGACCTCCCAAAGAGCACACCAAGTGCAAACTGGCCTTCTTTCCCAGACTTTATGATATTATCCTAAGGTGCTCCATTACCCACCTAATGTCAGAGCTCCTATGACCAACACATCTATGCTCTGCACTTGTCTGGGTTTGATTGGAAAATTGGCCACTAACAGAAGAGGTATCCTGTACTGGTTCAAATGTATTATCAACACTGGTCAGCACCTTGTAACTATTGCTCAGGCCTAAAGGGACAACTTGTGTAACCAGTATCCACATCCATCTTGCACAAATCAGTTGTATGAATCTATCACTACCTGCAACTCAGCCTTAAGTGATGAAAAATCCATAAGCTGTTCCACAACTGAAGAAACAATGACATCAACATTTCAAGGGGACTATAATGGTACCAATGGTGTCATGGCTTTTACCATTGATGCCCAAACACAGCTGCAGTTTAGAGCAGCAGCCAGAAGACTGCCAACCACATCCAACACAGCTTTCAGCTTCCACTGTAATGTGGATGACATTTCTCTCTTACATAGGTAATTCAACACTGTCCTTACAGAAAGGTTCAAGAGGGAGGGGAAGAACACTAAACATACTCTGTTGCCAGACAGTGGCCAACTCACATCGCATCCACATACAACAAGCACAATCGCCACCAATTTCAAATTGCTAAACAAGGAAAATGAAAAATATATGTGATGTCTTTTAGATGGCACTGAAGGTGATACTACTATAAAATTTCACAAAAATGGGAGGTGCAAGATGCTATATCAACACGAACTCTGTGAGCATGGATGCACATATCACAGGCAGACAACAGAATCATCTATGTTCTTTCACCCAGAATTTTAATCCCACTCCTGTATCAGTCTCATATTTGCATTGTTGCTTCTTTGATGTACAAGTTGATCAGTAGGTGAGAAAGGATGCAGCCTTGGTCTATGCCCTTCTCAAATCAAGTGTATCTTTCTTTGTCTCCCATTCTTACTAACCTGTCTCGCATCTTTAAGTACTTCATAATACCCTTCTTTCTCTACGGCTAATACGTATTTCCTGAGAACCTCAAATGTCTTGCACCATTTCACACTGTCAAATACTTTCTCTCGGTTGACAAATCCTATGAATGTGTCTTAATTTCTTGTGACTCTTGCTTCCATTATGACATACAAAATCAGAATTGTGTCTCTCATGCGTTCATCTTTCCTAAAGCCTAACTGACAATCGTCTAAGAGACCCTCAGTTTTCTTTCCCTTTCCTATGTATATTATTGTTATCAATAACTTGGATGGATGAACTCTCATACAAATTGTTCAGCAGTTCACACATTTTTCTGCTTTTCAGATCTTCAGGATTGTGTAGCTGATGGACTATATTCTAAGTGTGATGGTAAATCTCCTTTCTCATAGAATCTACATACCAACATGATGATTCATTTGCCTCTGTCCCCAACAATTTTAGGAATTTCACAAGAGTGTTATCTATACTTTCTATTTTATTTGCTTGCAAATTAATGAAAGCTCTTTCAAACTTAACAATGGTTTCCCCTCATTTCTTCTTCCACCATGTCAGCAAACAGCTCCTCCCCCTCATAGATAACCTCAGTTTACTCTTTCCACATATCAGCAATATCCTCTACCGTTAACAGTAGAACTGTTTCTGCACTCACAAAGTTGACATCCTTTCTTTTAATTTCATCAAAAGTTGTTTTTGACTTTTCTATATACTGAGTCTGTTCTTCCAGCAACAGTTCCTTTTTGATTTCTTGACATTTTTTTACAGAAGTCATGTCACTTTAGTCTCCCTGCACTTCCTGTTTATTTCATTTTTCAGTAACCCAAATTTATGTATCCCTCTCTCCTACTTAAGAGTCTAGCATTTTCTTCTTTCATTGATTAACTGAATTATTTATTCTGTTACCCAATTGTTCTTTGCAATCATCTTCCTTGTACCTACAATGAGGAGCCAAAACATTGTAACCACCTTCTCAATAGCTTGTTTGTCCATATTTGGAATGAAATACATCACTGACTCTGCGTATCAGGGATCCAACAGTTTGTTGGTAGGTTTGTGGAGGTATGTGGCACTAGATGTCTACACACAGGTCACATAATTCATGTAAGTAATGAACTGCTGATCTGCATACACAGTGATGACACCCGATAGTGACCCAGGTGGATTTCAGATGATTTACATCAGGTGAATTTGGTCTCTGAGACATCAACCTAAGTTTACTATAATGTTCCTTAAGTCACTGCAGCATGGTTCAGGCTCCAAGACAAGGACAATTATACTGCTCAAAGATGACAGCGCCATCGGGAACATCAAGCATGAAGGGATGCAGGTGGTTTGCAGCTGTCAGCTTGTCTTCGATTACTACCACAGGTTATGGAGACGACCGTCAACATAGTGTGGAAAAAAATGTGATTCATCCAAAGAGCCAACACGTTTCCATTGATCAACGGTCGAATTCTGATGGCCCCATGCCCACTGCTATTGTAATTGACAATGTAGTTGTGTCAACACTTGAACATGTAGGGGTGGTCTGCTGCAGAGCTCCAAGTTCAACAATTTATGACGAATAGTGTGCGTGCACCCAGCACTGTACTCTTTCGGCAGAGGTACCATGGATCACCTTCTCTCCTACTTTACAGAACAGAACAAGCCTCCAAACCCTATGTTCTGTGGAGAGTTGTGGATATCCAGCCATTTGGCACTTAGTGGTAGTTTCACTGTCGTCCTGCCTCTTTCTGTAGATGCTCATGACAGTAGCACATGAACATTCGACCAGATTTGCCATTTTTGAGATACTTTTTCAGGTGCTCTGTGTAATAATAATCTGCCGTTTGTTAAAGTCATTTATCCCAATGAATTTACTCATTTGCAACCCATATCTTCACTACGACGATCCCTTGTCCTTGTCTGCTTACCTTACATACTTTTGTTACCACGTCACGTTCTCACAAGGCCACCTGGTGGCATCCAATGTCATGGTGGACAGTGGTCATAATGTTCTGACTCATCAGTTTATATTTGTCCAGCCTCTTTGATTGCCTTTATTGATGAATGTCCATTCCTTTTCAACTGAGCTGCCTACTGTGGTGTACAACATCACAATACCTACAGCCTCAAGAGAACTTCAAACACACATCATTATTCCTCAATACTCCAGTGTAAGACTCATTTACACATCAATTCTTCTTGATGATTCTCTTATAAGTCAGCCTACTATTCATCACCATTAACTTGTGATCTGAGTCTATATCTGCTCCAGGGTATGCCTTAGAATCCAACATCAGAATCCAGAATCTGTCTCGCGACAGTGTATCCAAGCAGTACCTTCCCACATATCCAGGTGTTTTCATGTATACCTCCTTCTCTTGTTATTGAACAGCATATCTTATGTACTAGCAGAATTTAACTGAAGATCTCCACCTTCCTCATGCCTACTACTGAATCCATATCCTCCCATAATTCTGTCTTCAATTCTTTCTTTTATTAAAGTGTTCCAGTCTCCATGAATATTAGATTTTTATCTCAGTTTCCACACTGATGAGGAAACCACCAACTTGACCTCATATTCTACGGCGCATAAAGTATTCTAGCAGGATATTAGCCCCAGAAATCAATCCCGCACAAAAATTTCGGCCATAATTCTGATAGTATGTGGTTATGACCTTCTGAATCTGTAGCATTCAACAGTTCATGCACACTGGTTAATTCTCACTACTCCAACTCACTACAGCCCGAGCACAAAATACTGTGTATCAGAGCGACAACCAGCACCCTCCTATTCACGGGATGATGAAGGCGAAGGAAGAGTAGGACAAAGAGGGTCGTGTCCGGCAAACATGTTTTGGAATCTTGTGCTAGAGCACATGGAAAAAGTACATGTTATGTCAACCTCATGTAAATTCATTGTTATTTTAACAATACATGCCTCAAGATCAATATGAAGAAACTTAAGCAACTGAAAAATTGTTATGAACTGGATTTAATGATTTTTTATTTACAATTTAATTGTGCCTCTTACATTGAAGAATAGCACAGCTCCTGCCAATTTACATCACTTCAACAATGTCAACTTTCCAGTCAAAAGAAAACAATGCACAACAGCAAAGGTAATAACTAAACAGTGTTATGCTACCTCTTTCATGACACACTCGTTCATTTCATTAATTTACCCTACATTTGTGTATCACAGCACAAAAGTCTGAAGTAGAGAGATCTCTGACACCAATACAGGTTAGAAAGCTGCACAATTTGGCACAGTAAATGAAGCACTATTGGTAGTTGGTTGGCCAACATTATGAAAATGGACCTCTTACTCCACTGTACAGTGCTTCACCCTTGGGCATTAGGTGGCTGCAATGGGACACAGTGAACTGACAACCTGAGTTTGCAAATGTTTAAAAGCTGTAAATTCAGATGGACATAAGGGCATATTATCACAATTATGGCCCATTCACACAGAATCGAGTGCTAGGGCTGATGACTTGCAGTTGTTTGTGATGTTCCTTTGTCAGTTAAATGCTCAATACTTTCAATATACTATTTCTATCTTGTCATCTTCTGCTTGTGACTATATTGTACACAAGAAAATGACCTAGTTTCTCACTTATAAGAGGTACCTTTAAGGCTTATTTAAATGCAAAATGCCTGCAGCAATGACATGTATATCAAGTATAGACCCCAATATTTTGCTTCAACAAGTACCCCGCGCTTCTACAACATATAACTTCAACCCTCTTTAAATAAGTATTTCACACTAATGGAATATAGTATTTCCTCAATGCCAATTAATTATGTATACATTATTAAAAGTTTCTACAAACTCACTATGTATAAAATCTTTGAACCATCAAAGCTTTTATTTTTATGAATCAGACATTTTCTCTAAGTTCAGTCATAATAAATGTAGCTTGTGAATAATAAATGATAAAATATTTTATAGTCTCTATTTGCATAAGAGTTCCACATTATCAATCTTGCATACTTTACAACTGTCAATGAGGTTGTTGTCCATAATGTAGTCATAGTTGTGTTGTAAAGCTGCCCAGAATTCATCTTTGTTTACTTCACGACTTCCCCAGGAGTGCCTCCACGATTCTTGCTCAGGATCTCTTCTGGAAGTAATTTAAAAAAATTAGTAAATAAATGACACAAAGTAACATTTTATTCACAGAAATTAGCAGTAGTTTCATAATGTATATTTATTGGCAAAGACAATCTCCTTGCATTGAACTGACAGCAGATATTTACTGTTATCACTAACATTAATTTTAAATATTATAAACATAATCACCACCTGTGCTTGTAACTACAATATTGAACATAAAAGTTAAATGTTATTACACGAACCATGGACTTTGCCGAGGTGGGGTGGCTTGGTGCCTCATCAATACAGACAGGGATACTTAAGGTAAAACAACAGTGAAGGGGTATCTATGGAGAGACCTGACAAATCTATGGTTGCTGAAGAGGAAAGCACCCTTTTTCAATAGTTGCAGGGCAACAGCCTGGATGACTGACTGCCCTGGACTTATAACATCAACCAGCTTGTTGTGCTGGTGCTGCAAATGGTTGAAAGCAAGGGGAAACTGCATCTGTTATTTTTCCCAAGGATTTGCAGCTCTACCATATTATTATACAATGATGATGGAATCCTGTTGAGCAAAATATTTTTGAGGTAAGATAGCCACCCTCCCCCCCCCCCCCCCTTTCACATCACCAGGCAAGGACTACTCAGTGGGATGCAAACGAAACTGGCATTCTATGGGTCAAAGCGTGGAAGTCAGATCCATAATTGAGTATGTATGCTAGGAAATTTATAAAGGGAAATGAATACTTTGAAATTAAATGTGGTGGGAACTGGCAAAACACAGTGGTAAGAGGGACAGGACTTCTGGTCAGGCAAGTACAGAGTTACAAATACAAAATCAAGTAGGGATAAAGTAGGAGAAAGTCCAGTAATAAATAAGAAAATCTTAGTGTGTGAGGACTATTAAGAACAGCACAGTGAATGATTTATTGTTTTCAAGATAGACATGAAGCCAACATCCATCACAGTTTTACAAGTTTATATGCCAAATAGTTCTACAAATTATAAGGAGACTGAAAGAGTGTATTATGACATAAAAGAAATTATTGTGGTAGTTACGGAAGGCAAAAATATGTGTGGGATAGTGGAATTCTACAACACAAAAATGAAGAGAAGGGAACCTAATAGGAGAATGTGGTAAGGGGGAAACAAATGAAAGTGGAAGCCATCTGGTAGAAATGTGCACAGAGCATAATTTAATCATTGCTAATCTACATCTAAATCTACATCCATACTCTGCAAGCCACCTGACGGTGTGTGGCGGAGGGTACCTTGAGTACCTCTATTGGTTCTCCCTTCTATTCCAGTCTCGTATTGTTCGTGGAAAGAAAGACTGTCAGTATGCCTCTGTGTGGGCTCTAATCTCTCTGATTTTATCCTCATGCTCCCTTCGCAAGATATACGTGGGAGGGAGCAATATACTGCTTGACTGCTCAGTGAAGTTATGTTCTCGAAACTTCAACAAAAGCCCGTACCGAGATTCTGCGCGTCTCTCCTGCAGAGTCTTCCACTGGAGTTGATCTATCATATCCGTAACACTTTTACGATTGCTAAATGATCCTGTAATGAAGCACGCTGCTCTCTGTTGGATCTTCTCTACCTATTCTAACAACCCTATCTGGTACAGATCCCACACCAGTGAGCAGTATTCAAGCAGCGGGCGAACAAGTGTACTGTAACCTACTTCCTTTGTTTACCGGCGATTAAATTTATATGGTCATTCCATTTTCTATGCCTACTCCCAGATAATTTATGGAATTAGCTACTTCCAGTTGCTGACCTGCTATATTGTAGCTAAATGATAACGGATCTTTCTTTCTATGTATTCGAAGCACATAACACTTGTCTACATTGAGATTCAATTGCCATTCCCTGCACCATGCGTCAATTCGTTGCCGATCCTCCAGCATTTCAGTACAATTTTGCATTGTTACAACCTCTCGATACACTACAGCATTATCTGCAAGAAGCCTCAGTGAACTTTTGATGTTATCCACAAGGTCATTTATATATATTGTGAACAGCAACGGTCCCATGACACTCCCCTGCGGCACACCTGAAATCACTCTTACTTTGGAAGACTTCTCTCCATTGAGAATGACACGCTGCATTCTGTTATCTAGGAACTCTTCAATCCAAACACACAATTGGTCTGATAGTCCATATGTTCTTACATTGTTCATTAAACAACTGTGGGGAACTGTATCAAACATCTTGCAGAAGTCAAGAAACATGGCATCTACCTGGGAACCTGTGTCTATCGCCCTCTGAGTATCGTGGACAAATAGTGCGACATGGGTTTCACACAATCGTCTTTTTCGAAACCCATGCTGATTCCTAGTCTCTAGAAAAGTCATTATACTCAAACATAATACATGTTCCAAAATTCTACAACTGATCGACGTTAGAGATAGAGGTCTATAGTTCTGCACATCTGTTCAACATCCCTTCTTGAAAACAGGGACGAGCTGTGCCCTTTTCCAATCTTTTGGAACACTACGCTCTTCTAGAGACCTACAGTACACCGGTGCAAGAAGGGAGCGAGTTTCTTCGCATACTCTGTGTAAAATCGAACTGGTATCCCATCAGGTCCAGTGGCCTTTACTCTTTCGAGCAATTTTAATTGTTTTTCTATCCCTCTGTCATCTATTTCGATATCTACCATTTTGTCATCTATGCGACAATCTAGAGAAGGAACTACAGTGCAGTCTTCCTCTGTGAAACAGCTTTGGAAAAAGACATTTAGTATTTCGGCCTTTAGTCTGTCATCCTCTGTTTCAGTACCATTTTGCTCACAGAATGTCTTAACATTTTGTTTTGATCCACCTACCGCTTTGACGTAAGACCAAAATTTCTTAGGATTTTCTGCCCAAATCAGTACACAGAACTTTACTTTCGAATTCATTGAACGCCTCTCACATAGCCCTCCTCACACTACATTTCGCTTCAGGTAATTTCTGGTTGCCTGCAAGGCTTTGGCTATGTTAATGATTGCTGTGAAGTTCACTTTGCTTCCGTAGCAGTTTTCTAACTCGGTTGTTGTAACATGGTGGCTCTTTTCCATCTCTTATGATCTTGCTTGGCACATACTCATCTAACGCATATTGTACGATGGTTCTGAACTTTGTCCACTTACCCTCAACACTATCTGTACTTGAGACAAAACTTTTGTGTTGAGCCATCAGGTACTCTGTAATCTGCTTTTTGTCACTTTTGCTGAACAGAAAAATCTTCCTACCTTTTTCAATATTTCTATTTACGGCTGAAATCATCGATGCTGTTACCGCTTTATGATCGCTGATTCCCTGTTCTACGTTAACTGTTTCAAATAGTTCTGGTCTGTTTGTCACCATAAGGTATAATACGTTATTGCCACGAGTCGTTTCTCTGTTTAACTGCTCAAGGTAGTTTTCAGATAATGCACTTAAAAAAATTTTACTGGATTCTTTGTCCCTGCTTTTGAGTCTCCCAACCTATATCTGGTAAATTAAAATCTCCACCAAAAATTAAAACATGGTTGGGAAATCTACTCAAAATATTTTCCAAATTTTCCTTCAGGTGTTCTGCCACAACAGCTGCTGAGCCAGGGGGCCTATAGAGACATCCAATTACCATGTTTGATTCTGCTTTAACCGTGACCTTCAACCAAATTATTTCACATTTCGGATCTCCGTCAATTTCCTTCAATACTATTGCACTTTTTATTGCTATAAAACCGCCTTCCCCTTCACTGTCCAGCCTGTCTCTATGGTATACATTCCAATCTGAGTTTAGAATTTCATTACGGTTTACATCTGATTTCAGCCAACTTCTCGTGCCTAGTACTATGTGGGCATTGTGAGCGTTTATTAGTGAGAGCAGTTTCTGGGACCTTTCTATAGATCCTCCTGCAGTTTACTATTACCACATTAATATTGTCATTCCCTGTTGCGTTTTTCCTACTGCTACCTTGTCGCCTCTCAGGAGGCATCTTGTTGCACCTAGGGACGGAATTCTTTAACCTAAAAAACCCACATGTGCACTCCACACGTACTGCACTACCCTTGTAGCCGCTTCCTGCGTGTAGTTCATGCCTGACCTATACAGGGAGATCCTACATTTCCCCACCCGATAATGGAGGTCCAGAAATTTGCACCCCAGACCTCCGCAGAATCGTCTGAGCCTCTGGTTTAATCCTTCCACTCGGCTCCAAACCAGAGGACCGCGATCGGTTATGGGAACGACACTACAATCAGTTAGCTCAGATTCCACCCCACGAGCAAGGCTTTCTGCCTTCACCAACTCCGCCAACCGCCTGTATGAACTGAGGATGACCTCTGAACCCAGATGGCAGGAGTCATTGGTGGTGACATGAGCAACAATTTGCAGTCAGGTGCACCCAGTGCTCTCTATTGCCGCAGGCAGGGCCTCCTCCACATCTCGGATGAGATCCCTGGCAAGCAGACAGAGTAAACACTGGCCTTCTTCCCCGACCTTTCCGCTACTTTCCCAAGGGGCTCATCACCTGCCTAACATTGGAGCTCCCAATCACTAATAAACCCCTCCCCCTGTGTGCCTGCTCGGACCTTGCTGAAGGAGTGGCCACATGTCCACCCACAGGCAGAGCGGGTGATGACACACAACCAGCTTTCACATTGACCCTCCGCCTCATGCGGTGCGAAAGCCCTTGAACCTGTCACTCCCCTTGGGGAGAGGGCGGCCCAACTGCACCCGGTATCCGCGAAGATTTGTCGACAGCAGGGACCGTCGGTGAAGCATGTAACACCTGGGCTGTACCATGTGACACAGACTCCCCACTGCCGCTACACTCCAAGGCAGTAGCCTGAAGACGGCTGACAACGGCAGTCAGCACTTTCAGCTGTTCGCGAACAGTGGCCAGCTCCTCCTGCGTCCACACACAGCAGTCACACATCCTATCCATCCTAAGAAATCAACAATTTACTGTAGAGAATAAAGTAATCAACTTTTAACTAGACTGCTAATTCACTAAAGGCAACTGATAGCTGACTAAACTGTGGTTACTAGACAATTCTTGTTGGAAACAAACGAAAATAAGCACTGTCTCTGGACTGTATTCAAAACAAACACAAAATCTATGGAACACTATTACTATTACTCAAAAATTAAAGCTTCCTAAAAGCAACAACACACAGAAAAAGAAGTTACATGTAAGAAAAACACAGTTAATACTTAAATTTACGTAGCTTGCTACACAGCAGATGTGAAGCAGACGGCAGTTACAATGACACTAGCACTACTAATGCTTGACTAAAGAAACATGTAAGATGGTTTTAAATGTAGAAGTGACCTGCAGACACTTTAAGGTTTCAGATAGATAATATATTGGTAAGGCAGAGGTTTTGAAACCATTAGAAGCATTAGGCAACAATTGATTCAAATCTGGGAAAGGAATAGAATACATGATGAATCACTAGTTTTAAGGGATCAAACTGAAAGCAGCAGAGCATCAAATAGGTAATAAGAAGGCCTACCAGAAACCAATGGATGGAGAGGACACTGATTTTGACTGCTTGGTGAAGAAAATATAAAAAAAAAACATCAAATGAAGCTGGCATAGGGGAATCTAGGTATCTAAAAACGAAGCTGACAGCATACACTAATTGACTACACAAGAATGTCTAAATGACAAATGTAAGGCCATAGAAGCATGCATAACCAAGGTGAAAGATAGATGTTACCCACAGGAAAATTAAAAATACCTTTTGAGAAAAAAGAAGCACCAGGAAGACTCAAGAGGTCAATATCAGAAGCTGGGATTACGCAAAGAAGGAAAACCTGAAAGGTGGTAGGTATATATAGAAGGGCTATTTTAAAAAAAAAAAAAATTAACTTACTGAGGAAGTAGATGATGAGATGGGAGATATGATACAACAAAAAGCATTTACTGGCACTGCAAGTTCGAAGTTGAAATAAGGCACCTGGGGTAAGCAACATTCTCTCAAGAAAATGACAAAACTATTTCATTTGGCGTGCACGATGTACAAGACCAACGAAATACCTTCAGACTTCAAGAACAATGTAATCATTCCAGTTCTAAAGAAGACAGATGACAGGTGACTCACAGTTTAACAAGTCATAGTTACATAATACTAACAGAACATATTTACAGAAGAAGGGAAGAACTGGTAGATACCGACCTCAGGGAAGATCAGTTTTTGTGCAAGAGAAATGTAGGAACGTGTGAGGCAACACTGCAAGAAGTACACCTACATAAACAGCATTTGTAGGTTTAGAGAAAACTTTGACAATGTTCACTGGAATATACTCTCTGAAATTAAGGTAACAGGGATAATATACAGAGAGCAAAAGGCTATTTACATACAGAAGCCAGGCTGCAGTTGTAAGTGTCAAAGGACATTAAAGGTACACAGTGGCTGAAAAGGGAGTGAGACAGAGTTGTAGCCTATCCTTAATATTATTCAATCTTTACACTGACAAAGCAGTGAAGGAAACCAAAGATAATTGTTCTTAAGGAGTTAAGCCCAAGGAAAAGAAATAAAAACTTTGATGCTTGCAGTTTTTTAAGAGCAGTTGAACAGAATGCATTGAAAAGATGTTATATGATGAACATCAACAAAAGAAAAACAAGGATGATGGAATGTAGTTGAATTAAGTCAGGTGACACAGAGGGAATTAGTGAACAAGACACTAAAAGTAGTACATGAGTTTTTCTATTTTGGTAGCAAAATAACTGATGATGGCGAAAGTAAAGAGGATATAAACTGCGGATTGTCTACAGCAAGAAAAGCATTCCTGAAAAAGAGGGATTTGTTAATATCAAATTTAAATTTAAGTGTTAGGGAGTCTACTCTGAGCAACAAAAATGCATGAGTGCACAGAGTCCATCTCATGAATATCTTACTCCAGAAGGCAGGAATCAACCTAATGGAAATGTTTACAAGCCTGCAAACATGAACTCTATTGAGCATTCCTGTGGTCAGCTGAAACTTGCTTTTTATCTTGACAGGAACCCTTCTCACATAATGAATGGTCTCAGTACAGCTGCCGTCAAAAAATAGGGTAGTCCTGAGCATCAAAATCTTGACTACCTTGAGGATAGCATGCCAAGGAGATATCAGGGTAGAGGAATACTATACTGAATGTTACCCAGCAATAAAGTTTGATTTCACAGATGTTCGAAGATGTGCATTTTCAAACAGACTGCCTTCATATTTGTCAGTGTCTTGTTTTTATTTCACGGTACCCATTTCTTTTTAGTTTCATAAGACTTATTCTTTTATTCCCTGTACCTACTGAATCTAAGCTGAAACACATTCACAGATCTACAGAACTGATTAAGAGCAGTTTGTATTCAATAAAATTATATGACCAATAAATAGTCATATGCATAACCTTCAAAACTGATTTTTTTACACCATTGTCATAAAATTAAGTAATTAACTACATACATGATATTTCCAATCTATACAACTCACAAGTCTGTCATCTAGCAGTTAGGATTTTTCAAAAGTGAAGTGAATTCCTGGAACAAGAGTATATTATGTTCAAATATTTTGAAACTTCCTGGCGGATTAAAACTGTGTGTCGGACCAAGACTTGAACTCGAGACCTTTGCAAAGGTACGGAGTTCGAGTCTCAGTCCGGCACACAGTTTTAATCCACCAGGAAGTTTCATATCAGTGCTCACTCTGCTGCGGAGTGAAAATCTCATTCTTCAAATATTTTGTTGGAACTAAACTAGCAGAAATACACTTAAATAATTTGTGTCAAGTAAATGATTTCATTGTCTTCATTTGAAGAAAATAATCATTATTTTCTTATTAATTCATCAATTCAAGCAGCTGCCCTACATCACTACCCGAACTACTATCTGATCTTGTCACAGTCATGAAAAGGAGATAACACTGGGTAATGTATGCAAAATGTTAGTATGACATGAAGTTTTCTGCTATGTACAGATTGCAAAATGTGATTGCAATGTTGCTAATTTGCATTTGATTATTACAGTATATTCAACTTTCATATCAGTTGTTTCCTAAAGTAATCACCGTTTTTGAATTCACACCTAATTTATGGAAACCAGTGTATGTGCAGATAAACCATGCAAAAGCAGACACTAATGAAGCAGCCAACGTACTGTCCCACAAAATATTTTGTCTGATGCAGTCTTGGAGATGTCTGCAATCTAAAATGTAAATGATTGAAACCAGTCATATTTAACAGCAAAAGAATGTACATTTGATCAACATTGCTACTTTCCTTAGAGTTTGACAATGAATAACCACTTCTTCATTTTCCTCACAAAATGCAAATTTATTTGATGCAAAAGTATTCAGTTGTTGACTGATGCATCATTATTGTACACAGATTCAACAGCAGACTGCTTAGATGTTTCTCTCTTCACAAATGAATTCCAGAATGCAGAGTGATACAAGATATATATTTGTTTGGAGAGAAGAGTTTCTCATAATCCATACAAAGAGTGCTTATTGACAAAATAGTCTCCATGTTTGGTGTAGTGTATTTATAAGGTGATGTGCTGAACTCTCTCTCTCCACATGAAACTGTCACTGCACAGATCTGTAGAGACAACTTCCTCGGCACTTCTATATCCTTACGCTAAACCAGTATGTGACCATTCTGCCACACAAGATCACAATGATTGATCACACATTTTGTGGGTGAATATCTTCAATAGCAAACAGTTCAGTGTACAGAATAGTCAGTTCATGCTACCAACTTGAACCCCGCAACAAGTTTTAGGTTCTCTCAGCAGAAGGGATGTTACACTTCACAGTTTTGCACATAGAATTCCGTTAACTTCCAGTGGAGCCCCTAAATACTGTGACTAAGAACGCTACAGGTTGTTATCTGTTGTGTATTTCTCAAACAGCCTATAACAAGCCAACATCCATTTTCTATACTAGTATACCACAGATTACGATCACGTTCAAAATTCTAGAAGAAATTCTCAATTTAACTACGATTTCACATTTTATTTATGGTGTGTTACTCACTGTGTCTTGCACTCCAAGAGAGGTACTTTACTATACTGTACGTTAATTTTATGGAGATAAGTTTTGATCTTTATTTAAAATGTGATAATTTAAATAAATCACTTGAGAATGTCCTAAGTCCAACCTCAGACACGGGGAAAAAAATTACAGAGCAATGCAGAAATGATCGGATCACAGTTTTATTATCCTCACAGAAGCTCTGGAACCAAATGTGAACAATATGAGCTGTTAAAATGAGAAAATATTAATACAAATTACATTTAATTAGTTTTAAATTGATTAAAAATAAGTTTACTGTGGCTGAACTCATCTCTGAAAGGATAGACTTGCTTACATTTCTCTCCAAACTAAAAATATGGAGCTCAATAAGACATATCAGAAAGTAATACTTTAGTCTGATGCATTGGTAACTTCGATTTCCTTCAAATGATCTCACACACACACACACACACACACACACACACACACACACACAAAAAACTACATGAGTTTAGTTACAAATCTGATCATTTTCTGAATTAATCACAGTTACAATTACACAAAAGACTGATATAAGTGAAAAACTTCTGAGTATTTAATTCATACAACATACTGCATTTTTTTAAAAGGTGGAAAAAAGGAAAAAAGCCATTCGTGTTGGCTGGAATTACTGTTTCCTCCAGACAGACATTCTGGTACAGATACACATTATCCTTTACACACATTTTATGAACTGATGAAGAATTAGAATTTGGAATTATTTCAGTATAAAACAAGGGTATTACCTAGATTTCTTTGTTAGGCTGTTATAGGGTCTCTCTGCCCTCATCTTCACATGCTCTGTGCCTTCTAGATTACCACTAGAGGGCTGCAGTGAAGAAAGGGAGAAGCTCATCTTCAGTGCAGAGTTTTCAAATCCTGGAAAAAATACAAAGAGGAATAAGTGTCTCAAATGGGTATAAACTCACAGAACTCCTGTTGTAGTAAGTGCTAAATTTCTTCCATAAGTACATGTTCTGGAGCAGAGAATAACAGTATGTCTACAAAACTATTGCAGGTTACTTATTGTAATACACAAGTATAATTACAGATTTATGATCATAAATGAAAAAAAAATTAAACTTGGGTCATATAAAATTTTCTCTAATATTATGTTTTAAAATACATATTATTTCAAGGACAAAACACATGTGGTGCTACTGTTGTGACTTATTTACTCTATAGCAGAAGAAGAAAAAATGGATCGCACATTGTCGCTACTGATAACAATATGTCATGTGATTGGTTGTGGCATACTTGCAAAGCACCTGCACCAATATAAATGATCCAATGAATTATGCTGGAAGCTCTAAGAGGCTGGTCACAAATGATGCAGTTGTCTATAAGCGCATACCTCTGCCAGAAGACTGTAGAGAATTGCCAGAATACATTTGGAGATTTGATGATTGGTACACAGATTGGTAGTTGACTCCGAATGTAAGTTAATGTAACGCAGTGCCCTTAAATAAGTACAGAAATCCAGTACTGTACTATTACACTATTGATGACAAATCACTAGAAATAGTCACAGTTTTAAAATACCTGGAAATAACCATTCGGAATGACCTAAAGTGGAATGACTACATGAAACAGTAGTACATTCCTGGAAGAACTGCAACATTATATCTCCTCTTACACACATATCATGAAATGATCACATTGACGAATCCAATAAATTAGAGCAAATTTGGGTGTTCACAGTCAGTCAGTCATTCCAAGCACCATTTGCAAATGGAATGGGGATGGGAGTTAAATAACAGAGGTAGCAGAAGTTTCATCTTAGGAGTGAAATTTTAGTAATGGACTTGTTCATTAAATAAGTTTTTTTATGCTGTGAGCCACAATTTACTTTTTTTAAAAATATGAACTACATAGTAGTGGCAAATTTATTACTTAAAAAAACCTTCAGTGATTTAGTGTCACTCTCTTTTTGTGCAGAGGAATCAGTAATAGGGTGACAATACTCCATAAACAAACAATTAAGTACGAGTGGTATCTACTTCCGTACTTCTACGGAAAATGCGTTCTGAAGCAGGCATTTTTAAATGTGTTACACAGTACAGCACACAGATCAATGGCCCGAAACTCCATACTGTATGTATTTTTGGAGTAAGTGCACTGTCTGGGAGATAGTTCACCAGTCAGTCAATAGTTCCTGTATTGGGGGAGGGGGGGGGGGGGAGCGATTTCCGTAACACTAACACGATGCATGTGCTACTTCCTCAATGCATTTGTTTAGTTCCTAATTGTTGCAGAGTGTATGTTAAAGGAATTCTCGCATGTTTGTGTGGCTGTGATTATCATTATACCGGTACAAAATACCTCGGTCGTACACACCATGCTTTTGTTACCCATGTTATTACCGCAACTGGACAATGAATAAGCTTTGTTCAGCATTCTGCATCGTTCTCTAAGAGAGAGAGAGAGAGAGAGAGAGAGAGAGAGTGTGAGTGTGAGTGTGAGTGTGAGTGTGTGAGTGTGTGAGTGTGTGTGTGTGTGTGTGTGTGTGTGTTCGCTACAGCCTTTTTCTCTCTCTTTTATCGCTGCCTGTCGGTGTGTGCATCATGTTTATAGAGTTGCAACAAGAAATCACGCCTGGCTGTGAATTTTGTATTTAGTTTTAGCGACTTACACAGTCACTGTCGCGCTGGGGTTGAGACGGCTTTCTATCTAATAGAATGGTACTGTCGTATCGTCTTATGATTCCAAAATAATCACTGACAATATTACACTACACTTCCTTGGAAACAAAACAATTGGAAAGAACACAATTTCATTTGAAATGCAGAGATGAGAAACCAGTCCTGGAATAACGTGTGGATGTCAGGAACTACCCACAACGAAACTCTCAGGCGGAGCTATGTGCCAGACAAATGTACGCAAATCCCACTTATATATAAAATTTTTTACTTCTAGTCACTATTTCCTTTTTAAATATGGTATGCGTTTCGACCGGCAGACACACCTCGTATTTATGCCCACTGGTAGGTGTCCTGATACGTTTGATCAGATTATGTATGCAAAATGTAGATCACACAGTGCACTGCAAGCAACTGAAAGGGGAGCAAGTTCTTGCACGTGCACTGCCCAAGGGCAAGAGATATACGCTACCCCTAACCGAATCAATGTCGACAACATCGACCATTCCACGCTCGTACTGCACGTGGGAAAGCTGTGTCAGATCTAATCACGTCGGCTGTGTAGTTTCCATGGTGTGTCGACAGTTGGATGACGGTCACAGCATAGCACAGCGCGGTGATTTGACTGACGGCAGCAGCCGCAGAATCTGTCAGCACTTGCCCTGCAGCTGCAATCGGCCTTTGCACGAGAGGCGCAAGCGGTCACGCAGGCAACGGCAAACAGCGTAGTACATTACAAGTGGTGCTGGTTTTAGCCTATTCTGACAGCGTTCAACGGAGATGCTGGTTCGACCCTACGCAAATGCTTTGAGGGAGTAGCGCTTGCATCCTGTTACTTGGCCGGTGGAGCAGTAGGGGGTCCAGAGTGGTACTCATTTAGATAAATAAACGTTTCTGTCCCACGCACATGCAGCGGTAACTTTAAAAAACTGGAAGTTTTGCATTTACGATAGTCTTCATGTGTGTCTGAATGACGATCACTGAAAATAGTCCTGGTAATGTTGTCTGATGCTAGTGCAAGCTCCTTACAACAACTACATTTGTTTTATGTATGTAAAAAAAGGTGCTCTTCATGATAAAAAATGATTAAAAATTATAATTTTTAATTTCATGCCACAGTGCTGGCGGTGTCTCGTGTTAGCTGCTGCGTTTTTTTAACGTTACTACACACGTCAACAGGGATCCAAAAACGTTCCTAAATAAACAGAACATGCAATATGCAATCTATCTCACCTAGAGTGTTTTAATTTCCTGCTGGTTTTACAGTGGGTTTGATATCATAGTGTCAGACTTATCTTAGGCAAACATATTGGGTCATAAATTATAGTAAAAATAAGTAGATCCTAAATAAACACAGCACAGGTGGCCTACACAGGGAAAGGGGCGGTGGGAGAGGGAAGTCATAAATCACTGCACGAGGATTGGTACAGCCCCCATACTGCTAGTATCAGCGAAAGAAGTGAAAATTTTATCAGAACAGAAAAATTCCAGGGCAGCATACAAATTTTATTCCAGGAAGTTCATTATGCAATTATCTACAATCCGCTAAATGGTGACGAACGAAGAAAATATTATGCAGTCAGATTTGCCAGATCTCGACTATAATTGAAATGGCGAAGCGATTACCAATTATCTCCCAACTGTTGTGGGGAAAATGTTAATCTGTTCATTTCTGTAAAAGCAAATAAATTTGACGATCGGAGGGATCGACCTTTAAGTCGTGTCACAAACGCGGAAATTCTGATGGTACTAAAAATACACAGGCTGTCCCTGGAGGAACGATCAATGTTCATGGTCATGACAGGAACTATCATTCGAAGCAAAAAAAAATCTAGTAAACATGGGCTCTAAAATGCGTAACTTATGAGCTATGAGCACTTTTTCATCTTCGCCAGTGTGAAACAGCTCTCTTCTACTGAAAAAAGAGCTCATAGCTCTCAACGTTTGCACTTCATAGCCTATGCTACTGGACCTTTTATCTCTCTCTCTCTCTCTCTCTCTCTCTCTCTCTCTCTGTTTTTTTTTTTTTTTTTTTTTTTGTCCATACTACCACCTCTCAAAATATGGAAAGCAAAGAGTTTTCAGTAAATGAGATTCGTTTCACAATATCGAAGACTGAAAAATGCTCACAGCTCTTAAGCTATGAATTTAGAGCCGATGTTTGCTACACTCTCTGCTTTGAATTATCATTGCTGATATATCCCGGAATACTGACAGTTCCTCCTTGGCACCCTGTACAATCACATGAAAAGGAACCTTGGGTAATTAAATGAGAGCTGTAAGTTTATCAGAAATCGTTGAACGACAGATCGTTCGCGAAGGAGACTTCTTATGAAACACTTGGAACGAATTGTCGAGTTATGGGATGATTATCAGGTTGGACGATCGTTATAAAACTGAAATCGCTGAACGTGCAGATGAAAGGGCAAACCCTTGACCTTTTAATCTCAGAGAAGGAAGAGTAATTAAAAAAAAACTACGAATTGAATTTCCAGGCGCTCTAACACGTCAATTATCTCGGCAAATCTCGTTCAGGCCACCAGGTTTTAAAGAGCACCGCAAGATCTGGTCTGTGCTCAATAGAATAAGAACAAATAGTGATGAAAGATGTGATTATTCAATGTGCAAATGGGAGACAACAACATGCCCAGTTGTGACTAGCGCAGAACGTCAAACTGTTCAGCATATCATACAAGCGTGTCTAAAACGATGGCAACGAAGACATCAGCTGAATATATTCAGCAGTTGGATATATCTCTGTGACCTCCTGTGCCTTGTACATACTATAAATTTAATTATCTTGCAAGCACAAATTCTCGTGTGTGTGAAATATGTGCGTACATGTATTGATAAAGGAAAAAAGATTTTTCTTGTGTGATGTGATGCTAGCCAACATTCTTAATAAAATAAATCTCGGGAAAATGCAGATGAGATATTTCACGAACTTGGTTCCATGAGTAACGTATACATATCATACAATCTGTTACTACCAGTTCCGCAGGACTCTTGAAGACATGATTAATCACACGATGCGCAGATACACAGATGCATGCCTCCTATGCTCCGTACTCTAATGAATACATGATACAAAAAGAGAAATAACGGTTAACATCTCGTGGACACTGAGGTCACGTGAGGTGGATATGGTTTAAGGTAAATACCCTCTGCCATGCAGAAGTTAAGGTCTGTGCACACGATGCCTCTTTCCTCGAGCGTATGCACAAAAATTAAAAGAACCAAAGTGCGTACGGATGCGTACTCTCGTGCCCTCACGTTCTCTCATTGTCAGTTACGCATCCATTTGTTTGCTCGAAAATTTGTGCTGCATTTATTGAGATGAAAGGCGACAGAAGAAGAAAACACTAAAGCAATTATGGGTAAAACAGTATATAAATAACACAGGCATGAGAAACACAGATTGGCGGCAATATTCTGTTTGCAAATTTCAGGAGGAGGTCACAGAGAGATTTTCGATCTTCTTCTTGGGAAATTGCATGTGATAAGGCTGGCAACCACCGACTTACATACTACTTTGAGCTATTTATTTCACATTTCAAAACAGAAAATTTCAGTGATTATTCATGAAACTGAGAAAATATTAAGGGAGGTTCTTAGTCGTTATGCAAAGGTTAATTTGACGTTGAGTACGTCATTTAATTTTATTTTATAAAAAGCTGTTTACAAAACTTCAGTCAAAATATACACACACATATATAAAACATCCTCGGACTCGAAAAATTCGGAAATGTCTTAGACCCCAGAATCAATTTCAATGGAGGTCGTGTTTTCCAATTTTTTGCTTCATCGATGTTCTTTATTTCCATTTCTAGTGGTTTGTTGAGGGCTTCACCAAACCCTTCTCTTCTTTTGTTCAGATATCAGGCTCCGCAACTGTTGTGCTATTAATGAATGTTCCTCCACAGGTTTCATACGCACTGTTCATAAATTTGTAGGCTGCTTCTGTGTTTTCCTACTTCGAGACTCACATTCTTTACAGTAATATGATCGGAGTCTTCATTTAATAC
The DNA here is from genome assembly GCF_023898315.1 of Schistocerca nitens. Lineage (NCBI taxonomy): Eukaryota > Metazoa > Arthropoda > Insecta > Orthoptera > Acrididae > Schistocerca > Schistocerca nitens. The sequence continues at coordinate 565,965,318 of NC_064616.1, forward strand.
CTGACGCTAGGGTATCAAATTTGTATCATTATTTTTGAAGCGGCATTCCATATTACTCGTATTAGTCTGTAATCATATGTAAATGTCAGCGCGCGTCCTTCGAAGTCACACACTAATCGCTTTGATGCGTAAACTCAACACACTAAACAACAGAACACACATGGACTCCAGCCAGCTGGCTGTCGTCCGCTAAGCAGCCCTAGAGATTCCCACCGAACGGGTGAGCAATTCAATTTTACGCACGCCCTCAAATAAAAGAAATTCCATATGCACAAATACGCATGCGTGCTTGCGCTGTTGGAAATTTAAGCGCATGCGCAAAGTTGATAAAAAAAAAAAAAGACATCGCGTGGACGCACCTTTAGGAAGATTGGTTGCAGGCAGCAACTCTGTGTAGCGTCATGTGCCAGCGTTGCGTGCCAGTGTTACGTGGCGGGAAACCCGTCGCTCAGGCGACAGCATTCCGAATCCCGCGCTGAGGCGCTGCGCAGGAAAGCACGTAGGAAAGCAGCACGCACCTGCCAGTCCGGGCCAGAAGGCGCATATCTCGGAAGCCATGCATACACGTGTGTAGGGGGGTAGGAAGGGGGGGGGGGTCGTGGAGTGGGGAGGCGCCACAGCGTCAACTGACTACCGCACTACAGCCCCATGTCTCATTATTCTCCTCTATATTTCCCAAATATCCCACTGATGTCGATTCTGTTGGGTCTTCCTCAATACTGTATTATACTTCGGCGGCAGAGCTGCGGTGTCAGTTCGCAGGCTTCGGGTAGGGCTTTGCTCAGGTGCCTCAGAATTCTAATTCAGGCATCCCCGTACACATCTCGATCATGGGATTTATTCCCTGGCAAGTCGGAACAGTGAGCAGAACCGGAAATCAGCACACACTCCGGTGCTGAGTGTAAACAGATTCTGAAAACAATCCCTCTGTCTGTGGCTAAGACTACGGTCACAGTGGCACCGACATCGGTGGATCCGCCGACGACCAACATCAAATCAGAACGCCACTATGAACGCGGTCACACTGTAGCCGACCCCATCGCCCAAACGTATTGACTTCGGACGAGATTCTGTACAATTCAAATCAGTTTGTTTTCGTCGATCAAATCGACCGACGTTCTGTGGGCTGTGAGAAACTGCTTAATCCAAGAAAGAGTGAGTTTGTGGCATCCTGATGATGAAACTATCATAACCGGAATATAGCTCAGAATCTATGGACTGAAATCGCAGGTTTTATTGGAGATCACAAGTAGGCAAACCCTTTATCGGAAATTTTAGGAGTAAATTAAACCTCAAAAAATAATTTGTTCAAGTGAAAAGGATGACGTACCATATTCTTAAAGTTACTGCTGTGGATCTTTTCTGGGTTATGGTAGGTGGACATTAACTGTCTACAATTTATTATTACTGCTTAATGGCGTTTTATGTCAGAAGGCTGACGATTCTGTACAAGAATGGGTTAGCAAATGTGGTGCAGTGTGTTTCCACTGTTCAGTGCATCACGTGTTCTAAGTGTCTTATTCTAAACTTTGTTTATCTTTCATACGTATGCTAAATGACAATCAAGAACTTCAAATAAATTCAGAAATACATTGTTTTTGTGATCTTGCTTTTCAAGTAACTATTAATCATCTTGAGTACGTAAAGCCGAAGAGTCATACGTGGAACACTTCCCGATAACGAAAGCTAATTTCGTATAATTTTAGCGGTGTTATTCGAGCACTATGAAACTATACTATATTCACAATAAAGAAGCAGTTCTGGTCCCAGTAACACTAGAAGTGACACTTCGGTATTTGACATCTAGCGACTGCATCTTTTCAATATTAAAGTCGATACCACTTTCTGAAAAGTACAGCTTCAAAGTTTTTCTATAATATGTTGGATGCTATTTACGACGTCCTAAAGACTAATTTGCACCTCAGATACCGCGATATGTTAAATTTATTCTATACCGAATTCTGGAGCTATGATTTGGGCACGTGCACTAAAAAGACAATGATTTTCTTTATTAAAAGCTACACTCAATCTGAAATAATACTGCCATAAGAATCCTTGTTACTTCCTTTCTCAAATCCACTGAGCAAATGTTTAAAGAACATTGAAGTTTCCAATATTAGAGTCTGAATATACTGCCAGCACTGCATTAATTTTCACCATATTTACAATAAAGCGAGCTGCTGTGAAACCACAAATCTACCTTTCATTAAGTAAATAATACTTGCTTACTCACATGCAAACTTTATCCGTGCACCATATAATAGAAACAGCATCTACTTTCACTACGTAACTTAACCATTATGTGCTTACAACCTCATTGACAAAACCTTCACACACCGAAGTGGCACATCCTATCAATGTAGCATAATAAACCTTATTCCAAAGAACATGTTTGGGAGAGATCCTTAATATGGTGTATCACTAAAATCACATATTTTCGTAATATACACGTTTAATATGAAAAACATCAAGTACGGCATGTTAGATTGACAGGTAGCGGCTCCTCCTAACGCAAATCGGAGATGGGAGAAAGAAAGTGGTATCACAAAGTTGAAACGTTTTAATTTTTGTGGCATGGCGTTTTTTCCTTAATCTCACATATTCGTAGAACTTTTAATTCCAAGCACTGATGACAGAGGGTACAGCACTCGCCCACGTCTTTTCGATTCAGACATAGCTCATTTGCACGCATTCGGCCTCTTTTTAACAGCAAACGTCGCACTAAAGCACTTCATAAATAGAATACATTCTAATCTAACCTCGTTGCCCCCTCCACAGACTGACGGGGATCGGACGCACCATGATCAAGCTCACGGCCGATATTATCGGGCGACATCTGGTGCCACTGTGAATGCAGGCTATGCCGTGGCTCCGCAGTATCCTTTCTTCCTGGTTTGCCAGGCCAGCAAGATGAGCTGGTGAACTACTGCGAAGTCTGGAAAGTCGGAGACAATTTGCGAGGGTAGGTCGTCAGTCGTTCTTTGATAGCTCGGTCAGCAGACCAGTTGCCCGCAAAAGATCCCAGGTTCGAGCCCCGATCCAGCACACAGTTCTAATCCGCTAGGAAGTTACATGGGGGTTTGTTGTTGACAACGTTGACTCATTTTGAAGAAACTGAGACGTTCATTCACTGAACAGTACACAGAAAAACGATCTGTACTTGGATAACACTTCCCCTTAAGCACTATGCAGAAAGGTGTACACTGCTCAGTAGGTTTCATTTTCAACTGACTCATAGCAGAGCTGAGAAAACTTGAGTAATGAACCCAAAGTCTTCAAATAAAAGTTGAAAGGTTACCTTGTGTCACGCTTCTCCTATGATTTAGAGTAGTTCTTCAGAGTAATTGACAACTTGTCTATACTGTGTTATTGCCGGCCGGAGTGGCCGTGCGGTTCTAGGCGCTACAGTCTGGAGCCGAGCGACCGCTACGGTCGCAGGTTCGAATCCTGCCTCGGGCATGGATGTGTGTGTTGTCCTTAGGTTAGTTAGGTTTAATTAGTTCTAAGTTCTAGGCGACTGATGACCTCAGAAGTTGAGTCGCATAGTGCTCAGAGCCATTTGAACCATTTTGAACGGTGTTATTTATTCGTGTACACAATCACATTTTCGAGTTTTACTAATTTCATTTTTGTTTTTTAACTTGCTTATCATCATTCTATGTATTTACTCGTTCCATTACCACGTAGCTTTGGCTCCTATGATTCCATCGAACCAATCAAACAAAAAAGTAAATAAATAACAGATAACATCTCTCTTTTTCCTAACAAGTACTATCAGTTGTATGAGGCTTGAGCTTTTAAGTTAGTACTTGAAATATGACCGAATTTGCAGGAACTAATTTAACAGTAAATAAAGTGCCAATGTACGTGTCCTTAGAAAAGATACGCAGCCTAAATTACATATAACACAACATCATTTCATGATTCAGTATTCGGTGCCCTTCAAAACTGCTAATGGAATATTGAAGGCAGAAACGAGTAAGTGTTATCTGGGTAGATCACTCAAAATGATGACTTTTCTGTACTTTTCTAAATCGATCATTTAACATACACAAACTTAAATATTGATTAAAATTATCTATCAAACGATGAAATAGTTTCGGAAGTGATAAGCACGAATTCTTTCCATAGAAGAGCGACAATTTACTCTTTTGGCTCCATATATGGCATAGGATGCAATATGAAACTAGCAAATAAATATCATAATGGCGAGCTCGCGACGGAAATGCAGGAACCAGTGCTAAAATAAGCCGCTAAATCAGTTAATTTCATTTAATGCACATTATTTACCATTAAACAACTATATACATTTGCAATGAATGAGCATCAAACTGCTTTAGCAAATGAATACATGTTTTCATTAAAATATCTGCTGAAGTGTGGGATACGGCGACCACACGAATAGATACACCGAGCAGAAAGGCATGCACGCGTACCTGTGGGCATCTTGCTAGTTGTTATGGCAGTGTCGGAACGACAGCGCCGCGCCGCTACTCGTTCAACATGGCGGTGGTTCCGATGACGGCTGCGGCGACCACTGAAACAAATTAGTTTCACACTTTAAGGCGCTGTTCTGCAGCAGTTGCATTCTGCTGTTTACATTAAAACCTGACGTGATACAGCAGCTTTCTCCATCTAAGCCGCTTGTGCCAGTCCTTCAGCTTAAACCAACCGGAACCTGGATTCATTAGCTTCTGAAGAATTTAGCCGACACGAGCTAATACAGTGTGCAGTGTACTAGTTATACAAAAGCTGTGCGAACATGTAGCAAGCGGCAGTGCTACGGCTGGAAGAAGCGGCTACACGGCGAGTTTCTGCGCCACGTGAGTAGCGGCATGGGAGCGCCAACTGCTGTCGCTGCGGAAGGGAACAGAAAGTTTCAAGGCTGGCACTGACTCGCCTTGCAGCCCAGAATAGTCGCTTCTAATGATAACGTACGCCTGGAATGCTGCAAATGGCGTATATAGTCAACAACGTGGGTGCTGCCCTTGTGAATGCACAACACACTAAAAGATCTATACACAAATGCTAGATTACTATATTAGCCCAGACGTAAAATCTTTTTCGTTATCTTTGCCACCTAATACTGTCAGTCTTTTCACTAACACACCGTCTGCATTAAGAAACATGAAAAGAAATTACACCGTTGCCTTGTGGAGTGTTTGTGGTATTGTGAAAGCTTTAATTACGCTTTCAGCTGTCATATCGCTTGCCAGAAGTAATTTATGAGAACAGTATTACCAGTAAAACGGTACTAAAGACTGTTAGTAGCAGGTGGCAGTCTCTTTGTTAGGATATAAAAGTGCGAAGTACATTTTTGTCGTTTCATTCTCTGTCACACGTTTGCAAATTGACCACTCTGTAAGATAACAAGTAAATCTTGGATTAGATACCCTTTACGTCTTGGATGGAATATTTTCCTTCAATTGAATTGTTGCTGAACATACATTTAGCATAGCGATAGTCGGTAATTTAACACATTTGCCTTCAATCTGATATCTCGACACTCGTCTAGTCTGTTCCGGCAAGTGTTTACGTCCCGCCAACATACATATCCAAAACGAAATAATCTTCCAGTAACGTGCGTCATCATTAGGGAAAATGTGCTACTATTGTTATAAGTTTTGAGGATCATCGAACATCTTAAGCTAATTACATCACGGATCGACACTAGTGTCTCACAAATTCTTTCTTCGTCATAAGTCTACAGTTCCTCCCATCGTACTATAGCGCTCTCACTTCTCTAAAAGAGAAAGAATCCTCCTTCCACAAAACAATGGAAAGTGCTTCACAAGATACATGCTAGTCATATTCTTGTAATAACGGAAACTGCTTTTCTGTATACTTGCTTCAGAAAAAAACCTATTACATCAGCATAGAAAGCGAACTACTCCATCGAAAAGAACAGCGGAACCAAGTAGTTGTCTTTACTGAAGGCATTTCCACTACATTCGTTCGGAGTGATTTGGGTAAATAGCGGTAAAGATAATCACAATGTGCGTACATGGATTTTTACTTTGGCTCCTCAGCTAAAAGACTGCATTTTTACCGTTGTAATGATATCTGCTACCGAGCAACCGCCAATGTTTGCCAACATTAGGGTCTTCGGAATGAACCATGACGGCCAACCGCGAACAGTTGTGGCCCGGACACATGCCGCATTTACATCCATAAAAATTCCATCGTTGTTTGGAACAAGAAGTAAACCAATGCCTAAAAATGGTCTCCAAGTAGCTGAACATAACAATTTTCTGTCAATGATCGGTTCAAGTGGATTAGAGGTCCCGGTCCATTCCATGCAAACACAGCCCGCAACATTATGGAGCCACCACCAGCTTGCACAGAGCCTTTTCGTGGTGTCTGCGCCACATTCGAACCCTGGCATCAGCTCTTACCAACAGAAATCGGGACTTATTTGAACAGACTACGGTTTTCCAGTCGCCTAGGCTCCAACCGATATGGTCACGAGCCCAGGAGAGGCACTGCAGGCGATGACGTGCTGTTAACAAAGGCACTGGCGTCGATCTTATGGCACCACAGCCCATTAACGTGATATTTCGCCAGAGTGTCCTAACGGATATGTTCATCGTACGTCCCACATTGATATCTGCGATTATTTCACGCAGTGTTGCTTGTCTGTTAGCAGTGACAACTCTACGCTAATGGCGCTGCCGTAGGAAGTCAAGTGAAGGCTGTTGGCCGCTGCGTTGTCCGGTGACAGGTATTGCCTGAAATTCGGTATTCTCGGCAAAGTGTTGATGCTGTGGATTTCGAAATATTGAACACCCTAACAATTTTCGAAATGGAATATCCCATGCGTCTAGATTCAACTACTATTCCGCATTCAAAGTCTGTTAATTTCCGTCGTACGACCATAATTACGTCGGACACCTTTTCACGTGAATTACGGGAGTACAAATGACGGCTCCGCCAATGCACTGCCTTTATATCTTGTGCACGCGATACTACCGCCATTTGTATATGTGCATATCGCTATCCCATCACTTGCGTCACCTCAGTGTATATGCCTCATTACGCGCCCTCGGCTGCCTTAACTTATTTTCATGAAGCCTAGGAGAGAGAGGGTGCAGCAGTATGATCACGAAGTCTTCCTCGAATGTAGGTTCTCTACCTTTACCCAAAGTGTTTTCGCAGAAAAACATCGCCTTACTTCTAAAGCTCTAAAGTTCCCCCAGAATCTCAGTTACACTTGTATACGAGCTATAGCGAACTGTTACGCCAGCGCGTCTCTGAATTCTGTCTATGGCTGCAGACGTGCCTACTCGATGAGGACTACAAGCTCCGAAGCACTGCTTTCAGATAATAGATTGTCGGACTAGTGTTCAGTATGGGATTTATTTTAAGGATGCATTTCACTTTTCAAGAATTCTTTCGACTAATCTTAGTCTTCTATTCGCCTTCCCTTATACTGCCTTAAGGTGTTGATCCTATTTCACCCAGTTTCTTACAACTGCCCCAAATATTTAAACGATGTGATCCTCCATATGTTCGCCACTAATCTTGTAATCTGTTACTATCGAGTTCGTTCTCTTTGTTACGGACATTATCTTGCACCTACCCACATTACTCATTACAACAAGTACGAATTTTGTTCAAACCTTTCTGCATTTACTTACGATCGTCCAACGACGAGACTTTCCTGTAGGTAACAGTATCGTCAGCGAACCCACTTGACAGTGCTGGAGATCCTATCTGATGAACTGTTTATGTATATCTAGAACAAAAGGTGTCCAATTATGTTTCCTTGGCGTTTCTGTTGAACATTCGTCGTCCGGCATAACCTACGGGTTTTTATTGGTCAAAACTTTGTATAGCCAGTCGCATATCTACGAAGATACTTCTTATGATTGTGTCATGGTTATGGATCGACGCCTTTCGCAACTATAGGAAGAGAAAATGTACCTGTTCACATGACTTTTACTGCTGAAAGATTTCGCGCACGAAAAACCAAGCTCTGTTCCACACGTGGGGTTTGTCCTGAATTTGTGCTGATTGTATGAACTTACAAGGTTCTCTGTTGTCTTTAGTAATATTAGTCTTTAATTCCATGCAGACAGTCATTTAAAACTTCCATTTTCAGGACTGGTATCAGCGTTGTTAGTTGAAGTTTGAAACTTAACTGAAATATCCAATGCATTTTGTCGTCATCATCATTCTTCTGACTGGTTTGTTGCGGTCCGCAGTTCCCTCTGGTATCATAGAGGTTAATCTTTGATGCCTTAACAGATGTCCGATCATCTTGACCATTTTTCTTGTCAGTGTTTACCAGGTGTTTGTCTTTGCCGATCCTGTGGAGAACCTACTCATTCCTATTTCAGTCCGCCTGATTTTCAGTATTTTTATGTATCGTCACATCTCAAACTCTTCAATAGCATACAACTCTGTGCTCCAAATTTCCATCTCATAAATCTCTTCCTCAACTTAAAGCCTATATTTGACCCCAGTAGACTTCTCTTGGGCAGGAATACCCTCTTTGTCTGTGCTAGTCACCTTTCTATGTTATCCTTGCTTAGTCCATCAAGGTTTATTTTGCTTCTTAGGTAGCAGAATTCCTTAACTTCGTCTACTTCGTGATCACCAATTCTGATGTTAAGTTTCTCGCTATTCTCATCTCTATACTTCTAATTACTTTTGTCTTTTCTGGTTTACTCTCGATCCATATTCTATACTCATTGTACTGTTCATTCCATTCAACAGATACTGTTATTCTTCATTTTCACGATAGCAATGTCATTAGCGAACCTTATCATTGATATTGTAAGCTGCATTCAGCGCTCTTCGTTATAAATCGTAGGTGCGATCATAGGTCATGAGATGTGCACAACGAAATCCGCTGCTTAAAGACAGCTGAGCGGCTAGTACTTATCTTCTGTTGCTTTGTTTTCTTCCATTTGCACTTTGTTCCCAGATTCTACAGTTTCGCGCAGCTTCCTTACGTAATTGTCTCTGTTGCCTTTTAATTATATAAATACGTTTTTATGGTGGAAGACATCGATATTTAGTAGCTTGTAGCTTGATAACTACAAAGCTTGTATGCTGCATCACTTCCACCAGTGTTGCGCAATAGCAGGTTTACAGAACCAGTTACACATACGCCTGCTCTCTATCATGTACACAGTTCAAGTCACGTTTGCCTAGAAATGCTTGAGGGCTTTGAAGCACGTCCAATTTCAAATTATCAATTACAATACTGATTTCAGGCGTAAAAATTAGTACAGATATTCGTGTATCTCTTAAATAAATCAGACGTTACAATATCGGTGCTTAAATATGGAGATACAATTTTACGAGCTCTTTTTGAAAAAAAAAAAAAGAAAGTATAATTTCACTAGCGTGTCCTGAACGACCTAGTCATCATTACAATTTTGTTATACCTGTCTAAAACATGTGGTGTTTCTCGTGTTATTTAATTTATGTGACTGTAGAAAATTGTAAGTTGAGTTTTACAAATGACATGGAAGCGTATCAGTTGTGTTTTGGGTATGATGTTTACGACGCAGTATAATTCTTACTTGCGTTAAATAATCCTCAATCTAGCAAATTTGATTAGGAGTGAGTGTTTTTCCAAATTCTCCATCGTCTGAGCTTTCTAGTGAGATACAAATTTCAGAAAAGGTATATAATTTACGTAATATGAAATTTCGTGATTTATGTGATTCTTGAACTTTGATGTTGCTTTCATGTTTTGTTGACTTTGAAGGTTAATAACGAGTCACGGTTTATAATAGACTAGATTGGGTACCATTACGCTTTCCTGTTGATTAGTATTGCATTATTACGTAGTTTCAATCATCGAAGAAATTTTGGCTCGTCATCAAAATGTTCAAATGTGTGAATTCCTAAGGGACCAAACTGCTGAGATCATCGGTCCCTAGATTTACACATTACTTAAACTAACTTAAACTAACTTATGCTAAAAACAACACACACACACACACACATACATACACGCACGCACGCACGCACGCGCGCGCGGGAGAACTCGAACCTCCGGCGGGAGGGTCTCATCATCAAATGTCACTAACTGGAAAAGATTAATTTGTGTTTTACGTTAGTAAGTACATGTCATTATTGAGAACGTTATTATTCCAGTTAAGAGTGGTTAATCTTTACAACATAGCGAAAAAATGTCAACTGAAGTTACCAATTCAAGTCTGACCGGATTTGTTGCTCAGTGACCAATTTGATTATGAAGTGCAGGAATCGATACCATGTGAAAAGTGTTACAATATCCTTTCACCCTGACTTTCTATCCCACTCTTTAACCTTTCTTCTATTTCAGTTATTCCTTCTTCGACGTATAGATTGAATAGTAGGGGCGAAAGACTGCAACCCTGTCTTACACCCTCATTGATCCGAAAACTTAGTTCTTGGACTCCCAATCTTATTGTTCCCTCTTGGTTCTTGTACATATTGTATATCACAATTCTTTTGCTACAGCTTACTCCTATTTTGCTTAGAATTTGGAACACCTTCCACCACTTCACACTGTCGAACGCTTTTTCTAGATCGACAAATCATATGAGTGTATCTTGCTTTTTTCCTTCAGTTTTGCTTTCATTATCAAGCGCAATGTAAGAACTGTCTCTCACTGCATTGCTCACACTAATATACACTAAAAACGGGTGCAATATTACCATCATGCATAAATCTTTTAAAGTGTTTATAATCGTATAACTCTAAAAAAATTTGGGAAAGTACTAAAGAAAGGCAAAACACAGAACTGAAACTATGCATTCGTAATGTGACGGAGTGATTGCGCGCAAAATAACAAGCAGCTTTTCTAATCCTAAACAAACTATTATTAATTAACGGCAATGAGAGAGTGAATTTTATTCGACAGTAACGTTCCATCTAGGATAATGCATATCTGTAACAGATATGTTTCAAATCCTAGCATTCAAAGGAGTAGAAAATGTTATTCGATATATTCATTGAACTGGAAAACTTAAGAACAAGTTGGAAAAGAAACTGAAAAGCAGGAAGATGAAATATGAAAAACTGAGGTTTGTCCACGGCATTGTAGTTCTGTCAGGCAGATATCATTTGACTGGAATGGATAGCACCTCGAACAGGAGTTATAATGTAGATACAAGTAAAACAAGGGTAGCAGAGTAGTGTGTTGTATGAATTAAACCAAGTGGTGATTGGGGGGGGGGGGGGGGGGCGACTTGGCGGCTTGGATTACAAAATGAGATGTTAACCGTCAGATGGGTTTTGTTTTTTTGCACCACAGAATAACTGACTGACTGAGAATATAAAATGCCAAAGTGCATTACCAAGGAAAGCTTTCCTGAAACAACAATAGCAGCAACCACGTTAAGTCACTGAATATGTTATTCGTGTATCACGCTCCACTTCGATTAACACCTTAACCACATAATCAGCGCCTATCGGTAACCTGTTCGACATATACAACAAAAATTCCGCAACATGGCTTCAGCTTCACGTATGTCAAGACTGAAGTAAAGCGACCGATCTAGAGAACCATTAAAGGGTATCACTTTCACTTTTACAGGAATGAATGCAGTGTAGCTACTTCCTCGTACCCCTGTCGCGACGCACTACTCTACAAGAAAAAAGCTGCCCCCTTGGAGCCTTCCTCCTATGAGCAAGTTATCTAGTGAAACGTTCTGCGCCGAGCCTTTGCGTCAAACGGCACGTTTAACCGACGCATCGTCCAAGTGTTTCAACAGAATTACAGTTGACTATATATTACTCCCTGATGAGGAATAAATAGTATGAAAAGCAAAGAGTATATTTTTGAAATCGATGAAAAGCGCAGTTTGTAATCAATAATTTCCCTTCCTTCGTTACAACACAATCATCACAATACAATAAACAGCTCTCGAAGCAACACAAAAAAGAAACGTTCTTTATAAAAGACTTTATTGGAGCATTAACGTCAAACAGCAATAAGGAATTCGTTACAGAAAATTTCACTTCGTCTTATTATTATTATTCTTATTGTTTCTTTTCTCAGACGTTATGTCTGGTCAAAAATGGAAAGTGACGCGGACCTTGATCAAGCGTGACTTCCTTTTAACTGCACGGTATATGTTATATTGCATTTAGGAATTTTCGGGTAATTGAGCATGTATCAATAATTATGGATTTCTGTAGTTGTATATATACGTTTGGATGTAGTTGTGTTGCGTTGATGTACTGGTGGATATTGTGTGGTATGACTCCTGTAGTTGATAGTATAATTGGTACAATGTCAACTTTATCCTGATGCCACATGTCCTTGACTTCCTCAGCCAGTTGGATGAATTGTTCAATTTTTTTCTCCTGTTTCCTTCTGTATATTTGTTGTATTGGGCATGGATATTTCGATTAGTTGTGTTAATTTCTTCTTTTTTTTGGTGAGTATGATGTCAGGTTTGTTATGTGGTGGTGTTTTATCTGTTATAATGGTTCTGTTCCAGTATAATTTCTATTCATCATTCTCCAGTACATTTTGTGGTGCATGCTTGTATGTGGGAACGTGTTGTTTTATAAGTTTATGTTGTAAGGCAAGCTGTTGATGTATTATTTTTGCTACATTGTCATGTCTTCTGGGGTATTCTGTATTTGCTAGTATTGTACATCCGCTTGAGATGTGATCTACTGTTTCTATTTGTTGTTTGCAAAGTCTGCATTTATCTGTTGTGGTATTGGGATCTTTAATAATATGCTTGCTGTAATATCTGGTGTTTATTGTTTGATCCTGTATTGCAATCATGAATCCTTCCGTCTCACTGTATATATTGCCTTTCCTTAGCCATGTGTTGGATGCGTCTTGATCGATGTGTGGCTGTGTTAAATGATACGGGTGCTTGCCATGTAGTGTTTTCTTTTTCCAATTTACTTTCTTTGTATCTGTTGATGTTATGTGATCTAAAGGGTTGTAGAAGTGGTTATGAAATTGCAGTGGTGTAGCCGATGTATTTATATGAATGATTGCTTTGTGTATTTTGCTAGTTTCTGCTCGTTCTAGAAAGAATTTTCTTAAATTGTCTACCTGTCCATAATGTAGGTTTTTTATGTCAATAAATCCCCTTCCTCCTTCCTCTCTGCTTAACGTGAATCTTTCTGTTGCTGAATGTATGTTATGTATTCTATATTTGTGGTATTGGGATCGTGTAAGTGTATTAAGTGCTTCTAGGTCTGTGTTACTCCATTTCACTACTCCAAATGAGTAGGTCAATATTGGTATAGCATAAGTATTTATAGCTTTTGTCTTGTTTCTTGCTGTCAATTCTGTTTTCAGTATTTTTGTTAGTCTTTGTCTATATTTTTCTTTTAGTTCTTCTTTAATATTTGTATTATCTATTACTATTTTTTTGTCTGTATCCTACATATTTATAGGCATCTGTTTTTTCCATCGCTCCTATGCAGTCGCTGTGGTTATCCAATATGTAATCTTCTTGTTTAGTGTGTTTTCCCTTGACTATGCTATTTTTCTTATATTTGTCTGTTCCAAAAGTCATATTTATATCAATGCTGAATACTTCTGTTATCTTTAGTAATTGGTTGAGTTGTTGATTTGTTGCTGCCAGTAGTTTTAGATCATCCATGCATAGCAAATGTGTGATTTTGTGTGGGTATGTTCCAGTAATATTGTATCCATAATTTGTATTATTTAGCATGTTGGATAGTGGGTTCACAGCAAGGCACAACCAGAAAGGATGAGTCTCCTTGGTATATTCCACGCTTAATCTGTATTGGCTGTGATGTGATATTATTTGAATTTGTTTGGATATTAAGTGTGGTTTTCCAATTTTTCATTACTATGTTTAGGAACTGTATCAATTTAGGATCTACTTTGTATATTTCCAATATTTGTAGTAACCATGAGTGGGGTACACTATCAAAAGCTTTTTGGTAATCAATGTATGCGTAGTGTAGCGACGTTTGTTTGGTTTTAGCTTGATATGTCACCTCTGCATCTAGTATCAGTTGCTCTTTACATCCTCGTGCTCCTTTGCAACAGGCGTTTTGTTCTTTATTTATAATTTTGTTCTGTGTTGTATGTGTCATTAATTTCTGTGTAATGACTGAAGTTAATATTTTGTATATTGTTGGTAGGCATGTCATGGGGCGATATTTTGCTGGGTTTGCTGTGTCTGTCTGATGTTTAGGTTCTGTGTGTTGGTTGGTTCTGATCTCTGCCTAGTGTGTATATTTAGTGTAGTGAGTGCTCCTATATAAACTAGTAGTTGTAACTCTTCCATAGTTGTATATTTATTTTGTTGTGTATGATTGTGTTGATAGTTTTTATTGTTGTTTTGACTTGTGGGTTATTTGGCGGTCTATGCAAGAATGGTCTAATGTCTTTATTTGTGTCTTTGTATTCTATATATGTCAGCTGAAATTTTTCTTCTATATCTAACATGTGTGTTACTTCGAGTTCTATTTGTGCTTGTTCTGGTGGCTGTCTTAAGATTTCGTTATTATTATTATTATTATTATTATTATTATTATTATTATTATTTATTCTTATTAGCGTATAATACGAACCGCAGCAGTTTTTCGTACTACCTTCGATAAGTTCAGAATCCGCGCATTTATTCTGGGAACAGTTATTTGTTACGCTTAACATGTTTTTTTATCATCATTGTCTCCTGTCAAGTCACTAGAAATAACCTACAACTACAACCAACACCCATTAAGTTAGTACCAGAAACGACACAAAAGTGCTTCTTATAGCGAATGTAAGTCTGTAAGGTCTTACGGGTACGTCAATGGTCAGAGAAAAGAGTGAACTTTCGTGAAATGTATTCTAAAATAGCAGTTACCGAAAAAATTAATATGTTTTCCTTCACACTTCTGCTTACCAGAGAGGATGTGGACTTTAGGAAGAAAGCGTATGATAAGCATATAGAATACATGGGCAGTTCATATAAAATTTCATTCTCTGTTTGGAGATTATTATATTTTGAAGCACACGAGGTTTTGTCTATTTTTATGGTTTATGAACGAATAGTACGTCTAACATTCAAACTCGTCCCAACGCATAAAATGAGCGTAGGGGAACAGACGCAGCCGGCCTGTGTGACCGAGCGGTTCTAGGCTCTTCAGTCTGGAACCGCGCGACCGCTGCGGTCGCAGGTTCGAATCCTGCCTAGGGCATGGATGTGTGTGATGTCCTTAGGTTAGTTAGGTTTAAGTAGTTCTAAGATCTAGGGGACTGATGACCACAGATGTTAAGTCGCATAGTGCTCAGAGCCATTTGAACCATTTGAACAGAGGCAGGAATCGTACAATGCCGCTCTTGGCTACGTCCTGATAGAGGTGGTTTGTCGTTGCCTTCCACCGACCTGTTATGGAGTGCCAAATGTGTAACTGTGTCGTGTGGATGACTGACGAGTGCGTGCACGGTGTAATGTTGTTACTGATGAAGGAAAGGGAGATGGTGAAACCTGGTGTCGGCGCACAGCCTACTCCTCTCGAATAGCACCAAAGCAGTTTAACGTCCCCATCCGACGGGCTGATCACGACCTACTGTGTGAAGTGCCCTCACTTCATGGGAGTTTCTACCCTTAATTTGCTTTTTTGTTTTTCTTTTGTTTCTCCTTTTTGTCTTTTCTTCCCTATAGAAAATGTTATCCGAAAACTGTTAGTTTCTTTCACTCGTGTCTTGTATTGAATGTTCGCTTTCCATAGAGACATGGGATTTTTGTTACATTACTTCCTTTCTTCAAAGCCTTTTCCATTTAGTCAATTTTTTGTTACGTAATCCTAAGTTTTAAGGAGTCGCAAACTTTTCCATAAATATTTTAGTTTTAGTTAAGCTGTGATGCTGTGTAGTGATATACAGCCAAAAGCCCTCCCCGCTTTTATTTTCTTCTGCCAATATACAGTACGTTGCCCGTCCTTTAATCCAGTTCACAGCATTGCGTCTTGCGGTTAAATACTCGCTAACTTCTCCCGGGCACTTTGCCAAATTTCAGTTACGTTTAGTTTTGAACCTTTTCATTCCATTTTCAAATCTTCCACGGAACTCATACAACAACATTCTCGCTGCATGCAGCACAGTACAGTCGGTTTGTAAATAATATGTTGCACGCACGCACGCACGCACGCACGCGCGCGCGCGCGCGCACACACACACACACACACACACACACACACACACACACACACAATTTGATAATGGGCTGGATAGGCCCGAAACTACTCATCAGTTCAAAAATGTTCGAATGTGTGTGAAATCTTACGGGACTTAACTGCTAAGGTCATCAGTCCCTAAGCTTACACACTACTTAACCTAAATTATCCTAATGACAAACAAACACACACACGGCTACTTATCTGTGTTCTTCGTTGTCGAATAATTTACAAAATACACATATGGGTTACCTGCTACGAGGTTATTATAGGGTCTGGAGTTGGTCCGTCCCGTTAACTACTTTGTACCGTGTCGCCTTCACGTTTAATGGCAGATCCCGGAAACTGATATTTTTCCTAATAGGCTCGCAGTCGTAGGCTGGAAATTTTTGTTCGATCGCGTTTGTACGAGTACTTTTATTTTCTGTCGTTAAAGACATATTTATTTTGCCTTGGTCATAGTCTTCGACGGAATGTTTGTATTTAACTGAATTCGGTTAAGAAAATGCTTAAAATGGTGAAATCCGGTCGTGTCGCAAGTTTATAGGTGGTTTCACATAGGCAGGAGTAATTTCACTTAATAACTGAGATGCTGGTTGATATTTTCCATAGTTTATACACTGTATACACATATGAGTTTGCCAATACCGTGCTCTTCAAGAGTTACTCATATGCTTGCGAGGACTTTTTGCAACTGGAGGCGGTGGTGTGCGTTGCGTTGGATTCGTAGTCGATACCTAATATTTTCATGTGGGAGACCAGCTTTAGACACCCTGGATTTTGCATAGCTATTCCACATCCGATATTCATAATATCTGATTTAGATTTATTTAGCTTTGTTCCTGACGCCAGTTTGTACTAGCCAATGACTACTACGTCATTGCTATTCGTAACTACGAGACCCATGTCATCGACGTATGCCATACACACATTTTGAGCATTTATTTTTAGTCCTCTTAGCTGTTGGTCCAGAGTGGCTAATACAGGTTCTAATGCGATGGCGAACAACGCGATAGGCATTGAGCAGCCTTTTCTTACTGAACTGTCGCAATCAATTGTAATCGTTAGCTGACCGTTATTACGATTCTGGATTAATTTTTTCTTAATATTCTGGGTATTAAATTGAAAAAACTTTGGGAAAAACCCATTGCTTTCATTGTTTCGCATAAGCATGGCTTATTCAGTCAAAGCCTTTTTGAAAGTCTATTAACATTATCGCGCATTTTAATTTCAGAACGTCGGCTACATCTACATTTATACTCCGCAAGCCACCCAACGGTGTGTGGCGGAGGGCACTTTACGTGCCACTGTCATTACCTCCCTTTCCTGTTCCAGTCGCGTATGGTTCGCGGAAAGAACGACTGCCGGAAAGCCTCCGTGCGCGCTCGAATCTCTCTAATTTCACATTCGTGATCTCGGGAGGTGTAAGTAGGGGGAAGCAATACTTTCGATACCTCATCCAGAAACGCACCCTCTCGAAACCTGGACAGCAAGCTACACCGCGATACAGAGCGCCTCTCTCGCAGAGTCTGCCACTTGAGTTTGCTAAAAATCTCCGTAACGCTATCACGCTTACCAAATAACCCTGTGACGAAACGCGCGGCTCTTCTTTGGATCTTCTCTATCCCCTCCGTCAACCCGACACGGCACGGATCCCACACTGATGAGCAATACTCAAGTATAGGTCGAACGAGTGTTTTGTAAGCCACCTCCTTTGTTGATGGACTACATTAATCATTTCCTTAATATTCTGGGTATTAAATTGAAAAAAACTTTGGCTATTATCTCTCTATAATCACACACGATCTGTACAATCGATCTGTTCTTGCCCACGCTCGTTTGCTAAGTGCCGGTTACTAGTTGCATTACTGTCTTGAGCCTTTGAGTTAGTAAGCGAGCCACTATCTTATAATCGCTATTAAGCAATGCTATGGGTCTTAGGTTTTGGATCAATCACTGTTTGGGTTTTTGTATACTGAAACAACAATTCCTTCCGCGAAGATATCTGGTATTTCTGCGACAAGGATCACTAGTTCACTGAATGTGCACAACAATTTAGTCTTCATTTGCTCTTGGAAAATTTGATAAAACTCTGCGGGTATACCATAAGGATCCGACAATTTATTTTTATGACTGTGTGCTGCTGCAGTTTCCAAGTCGTCTTTGTCGATCTCCAGCGTGGGATTTTCTGAGTCGGTACTGCTTACTTTTCTTTGAAGATTGTTTAAAGCAGGGGTGACAAAGAATTCGGCGCACAGGCCATTCCCTGGCCGGTGTGCCACAGCGTCAAGTGAGACTGAAAATTTCCCCTACCGCCACGCCATGCTGTCTGAGCGGGCAGAGGGGGAAGAGCAGTAAACGGCGAACGCGCCGTATTTAAGTGGGATGAAAGGAAGGAAGATTGGGTTTAACAACCCGTCGACATTGATGTCATTAGAGACGGAGCACAAGTTCGGATTGTGTCAAAGATGAGGACGGAAATCGGCCGTGCTCTTTCAAAGGAACCATCCTGGCATTTGCGTGGAGCGACTTAGGGAAATCTGGATGGCCGGACGTGGGTTTGAACAGTCATCCTCCCGAATGCGAGCGAGTCCAGTGTGCTCACCACTGCGCTACCTAGCTCGGTTTTAAATGGCAATGCATACGTATTGGGTTCGTATTTCTCAATAACATAAACAAACGAAACAAATTTTCAGTATTACTTAATTACGTTTGGCACACTGAAGACATAATACAATTTTTATCTGGTAAAAAGTGTCGCCATACAGACAAAAACGGAGACAGTTCACAGATTATCGCATTCAGTTTCCTACGTAACAGTGCCTGTTATGTCTCATAATCGAAAAAAAGGCCTTCAGTAACATATTCCGATGGAAGTAGTTTCCAAACCCATTACAGACACACAAACTCTCCCTGAGGAGAACAATGTAGACGTCCTGGACAGTATTATCATTAGCGATTTGTCTTTAAAACGGGAAATTACTTTAAAAATAATTTAGTTACATCCGCACATGCAAAGCGGCGATTTCAACTGAAGCGGCAAACCGTCTCGAAAACAGTTGGAAGACATGTAAGACTGATAGTGTCCTCAAAAACGTTTAGAAACACTATTCCTATAATTATTTCAAGCAACAATAGATTCTTCAAACTTCACGTTTTCCGTAACGCCTGTTAGCTTAGGGAACTAGAATGTGTTTTTTGTCAGAATTTGTTCCTTCTACAAAGCGATTTTCTGTTTCAATTCATCCGCATCAAATCAGAAATTAGTTGTTTCTCACCTTGCACTGTCTCACGATGGGCAGTGTCCAGTCAAGTCCACTCAAAATGTGAGGACTGCAGTCCATTCCGGATGTTCTGATTTTCATTCTTACACACTTTTTCCTTCGTAAATTCAACAACAGCGGGCTTTAAATCGAAAAATCGTTTGAGACATGCCCCTTGACTTCTCAAACGTACTGTGCAGTAACATATTAATTCTACATACTCTCCTTTCAGTTCACCGGTTGAATAATGCGTGCGATATCTGATATTCAATTCAATTTGTTCACGTGTTCCATACCTGCAAATTTAGCTTGATGTACAGAACAACCCCGTGTGTCGCTCGTGGTAATTTTTTGCTCTTTCATGGTCAGGTAAGTCTTTTAATTATTTATACATGTTGTTGTAATGTCGTTTCATAGCAGATTTGCAGTATACGTCAATTATGTAACTGCATAATGGATATTGAGGGTTCTCAACCCTCTCTTCTGCTATTCACATTCATTTTTAAAGGTTTACGACGAAAGATTGCCAGATTGTCTCATTTTGGGGGTCAGTCACTGAACGTGTGAACGTCCGTCATACGACGAACAAATAGTGAAGGGTAAACTGCGCCGACACCACGATACTGCCGCGCTAAAGGGAATCTTGCCGGCTGAAAAATGCCGCACAGTTATGCTGGATGAAATGTCGCGCTGTACGGAGTATTTCTGGAGAGGAACGAGCAAAGCTGAGACAGGCCGAGTCTTGGACGGCCCGCGGCCCGCACACTGTGCCCGCGTCTGGCCAACACAACCTATAAATCGCTTAGGTGGCGCTGGTCTGGCACGCCGTGACCGACCCTGCGCTGTTGTTAACAGATCCACCGGGCATCAAGTCAGTGCAGTGATTGCAGATGCCTTCCTTTATTTCATGCTTTGTGCTGAGTAATGTTCTGACTTTCTTTTTTAACTTCTGCCGATATTTCTCTTAGTGCGCTTTTCCTTTCAGATATGACGAGATAGAAAGTTTTATTCGTGGTGTACAGTATTCCGCTGTGGTATGGCTAGTAACTGATTCCAAATTTTAAAATTAGCAACCCACGTGAAAATCCATCCCCCCCCCCACCCTTTCTGACGAGTGTGTGTGTCACGTAGTAGTTAATTTTAACGAAGCAGAATTAACACTTAAGATGAAATTGCAAATACTCATCTGATTTTTAGTGTTGTTCTCCACAAAGATCTGGCGTATTTATCTGCAGATCGTTGGGCTGATTAATCAATAGTTTGAATAGGTTCTCTAAATAATGTAGACGACATCAGGCTTACAATTAACTGCCGTTTATTAGTATCACTTCTTTACAAAGATCAAAATATGCAGTCACAAAGCTTTGGCAAGGTACGATAAAAATACGAGTTTCAATGACATGGGCCCTAACCAAATTTTGATGCTGTACAACAACAATGGCTGCCGCTTTTTATACATTTCAACATTCATCAATTGATTACAGAAGCATCTACCAATTGTTACATTATGTTCTCTATCGTGAAATGTAAGCTTCTTGCGTGAAAACTGGTTTTTACAAATCGTTTAACAATACATAAAATATATAATTATCTGGCTAATTCCAGCAATCCTCTTGTTACAAAGTTTTATACATCTTACTGTTCTGGAGTATAACTAAATTCTGTAGTTAGTTACTGATAATAAAACGTGAAATAGAAAGTGAATACAAGTGTTCGATTACAACTTAATTTCGAACCTGACTGTCAGCTAAACATACTGCAGACTTTTACAATTATTGACGATTTTATAATGCTCATTACTTAGAGAAAGAAATTATGTAATCTACGTTTCGGAAGTGTGCAAAATCTGGGATCTATTTAGCTAGTAGAATGTGGTAACGCACGATTCATTATATGCAACCTGGCCCTTCATATTACACCGCGTCCGGTTCACATTACATTTTATATCCATCTGACGGTTTCCGCTTCAGCGCCAAAATTTTAGATTTTATTTTCTTGATCTTCACATACTCTACCGGTACCTTTTATTTCCGAGAGCAGTCATCAAAATTTGTCATATTCTGGGCCAGGGACATTTGAGTCACCAGTTTACTTCAGAATTATTCATGCTAATTTCCGTTCACATTCTTCCCATATTCGTCTACATTGCAAGTGGCATTTCTCATCTTGTAAACACTCAGTTTCCACGTTCCTCATTCTCGGTCAGTTTTTTTTATCCTTACCGAATGTATGTATACACGCTACGTGTTTCTTAAACCTGATGGCCGATTCTTCACTTTGTACAGGTCGGTTCTTCAAGTTGTTGGATACCTGAACTCTATCTTGCCTACGTGCAGAAATATTCATGATAAATTTAAAACTAGGCGCATTCTCGTTCTTAAACTCCCACGTGTCAGTTAAGCCCACCTCCCTGATTAAGTAGCCTAATTCTGGTGATGTGTGAAAATGGGGGTTTTTATCTTTAGCATTTAAGACACAGGTACAATCTTTAGCTAAACTTGTCTTGGTGCACTCCGAAGAGGAGAATGATCTCTCCTTCTCCCTCCCCCCACCTCTTTTTTTATAACTAGGTTCTGTTGCGTCTTTTACTTCTGCCAAATGGTGCGTAAATGTTGATAACCTTGGTGTTGTCGATTGTGACAGCTATACCTCCGCAGTTTGACAAGATTTCCACTTGATTGTCGACGAGCCCTTCTTTAGCGATTCAACCTACGAAATTTTAAAAACTACTTATGTTGTTGATGTTCAGAGTCGCTATTCTATACGACTAAAAGCGGTTCATAATGCGCCGCTCTTATTAGGTTTCATGTTTCTTTCAGTTACACTAAATTTCATCAAGTTAACACGTGTCTGAAAACTGTTCCCTTGCTGTCGACCGGTCTGACACCGTTGTTTTGACTCCGCTTGTCTGACCTTTTCTGGAAACTTTGTTGTGCCTCTTGGGTGTGTTTACCTGAACTACGCACATTTCTTCGTCGTCTAAGGTTTCGTCCATTCCATCTGCCCACGTATTTTGAGCAGCAATTTTACAGGCGCGTCTTTCTAATCTGCTTGAAATATTAGCTATGTCTGCCGTAGCAGTTATAACTGACTCTCGGTTTGTTTCCACGGAAACTGCCGCTGTCTTGCCCACCCACGGGTGTTTGGCCTGTTACACACAGGCTTTGAACTGAGATTTCCGGTTGTCTCTCGTTTAGTTTACTATAGACTTGTTTCGCCTTCTCGTACATTTGACACGCGATATGCTCAGCGCTTTAATACAACGACCTACATAAGCAACTGGCGGAGCCTTCGCCAGTCTCACTCGAAGCTGATTGAAAACTTAGCCGCCATGTTTTCCAACGTCAGGTTGCGAAATACTAGTATTCTGCTAGCAGGGGATCATATGCTTCTTTTTGTTCTACAATAGCATTCGCTGCTGCCAGACACAGAAACGACGCGTTTAGGGCGAGTGATTTGCTATGTACGAGATTCTGCATTATTTTGGTGACTTTACTGTAATATCAAAAAAATGGCTCTGAGCACTATGGGACTCAACTGCTGTGGTTATCAGTCCCCTAGAACTTAGAACTACTTAAACCTAACTAACCTAAGGACATCACACACATCCATGCCCGAGGCAGGATTCGAACCTGCGACCGTAGCAGTCGCACGGTTCCGGACTGCGCGCCTAGAACCGCGAGACCACCGCGGCCGGCTTAATATCAACAAGCGTATTTTTGTAATTACAGATCTCTTTCCGTATAGCTACAGGCAAATTAGTTTATAACTTTTACATTCGGTTATTCAACTTCTGACCCGAATGGCATTCCACGCTTCGAGGTATTACGTTGCCTATAATCAGAGGTATATTCAACAGACCGATGGTATTTTAGTAAAAGCAAATGACGAGTAAACGAACACTTAAAAACGTGCTCAGAATATTTAATTACCAATGGTGTTGGGGAGAATTGCACACACGTAGGAAGGATTTTTGTTGTTGTAGCATTAAGCCGCTTTTGTGTCACTTTGAGGAGTTGTAATGGAAGCAAGGACTGTCACGTTTTATGTCATATAGCGTTAGGATATTTGTTCCAATGGCTCTGAGCACTATGGGACTTAAAATCTATGGTCATCAGTCCCCTAGAACTTAGAACTACTTAAACCTAACTAACCTAAGGACAGCACACAACACCCAGTCATCACGAGGCAGATAAAATCCCTGACCCCGCCGGGAATCGAACCCGGGAACTCGGGCGTGGGAAGCGAGAACGCTACCGCACGACCACGAGCTGCGGGCTAGGATATTTGTTTCTCGGAAAACAGCCATTACGAAATCCTCTATGATCAATTCATTTAGGTTGAAAATTAATACAAGTGTATAACCTCTTGCACGATTCAACATCCTAAAGGACACCATAAATCTGATTTCAACCTGCTGATGTCATTGTAGAAATGCCATTATTACTGTTCAACGAGCAAAACCATTGATTTTACAGTGGCCGGCTTTCAAGGATAATTTGATAATGGATGAAATAAGAGTGAAACATATCGTTGTACGCTGTGCACTGAGCTACCAAATAAATGGTTCCAATGGCTCTGAGCATTATGGGACTTAACATCTGAGGTCATCAGTCCCCTAAAACTTAGAACTACTTAAAGCTAATTAAGGACATAACACACATCCACGCCCGACGCCCGAGGCAGGATTCGAACCTGCGACCGTAGCGATCGCGAGGTTCCAGAGTGAAGCGCCTAGAACCGCTCGGCCACACCGGCCGGCAGCTACCAAACAAATCTCTAGCGACAATCTAAGCGCCGGCCGCGGTGGTCTCGCAGTTCTATGCGCACAGTCCGGAACCGCGCGACTGCTACGGTCGCAGGTTCGAATCCTACCTCGGGCATGGATGTGTGTGATATCCTTAGGTTAGTTAGGTTTAACTAGTTCTAAGTTCTAGGGGACTGATGACCTAAGATGTTAAGTCCCATAGTGCTCAGAGCCATTTTTTTGACAATCTAAGCAAACAGGAATAAAGAGAAAGGAAATAAAACACGTTTTGATATACAGTAACTAACAAGTTTAATAATAAATAGTGCTCTTTCATCTAGGCTTACAGTTATCTGACAATAAAATGTAGCTGACGATATATTTCGACATTAAGTAGACCAGTTAACAATAAATGCCCATCACTGCCCTTTAAACAATGTTAACTTCGTGTACATATGTCTTATCTGTTTTCCTCTGTCCTCAACTGCTTTAGTTTGGCATAAATGATGTAACCTGCAATTAAAATGGAAATGCCGTGTGGCTAGGGCCTCCCGTCGGGTAGACCGTTCGCCTGGTGCAAGTCTTTCGAGTTGACGCCATTTCGGCGACTTGCGTGTCGATGGGGATGGAAGGATGATAAGAACACAACACAACACCCAGTCCCTGAGCGGAGAAAATCTCCGACCCAGACGGAAATCGAACCCGGGCCGTTAGGTATGACATTCCGTCGCTCTGACCACTCAGCTACCAGGAGGTGGACAACCTGCAAGTGAAGTACCGATAATGTCAGCTTTTCAGAGTAGATTAATAAGATTCTCCTCGAAATTCAGAGAAAACCGTAGCCGCGCGGTTTAAGGCATCTTGTCATGATTCGCGCGGCTCCCCCCGTCGGAGGTTCGAGTCCTCCCTTGGGCAAGGGTGTGTGTGTTGTCCTTAGCGTAAGTTAGGTTAAGTTAGATTAATTAGTGTTTAAGCCCAGGGATCGACGACCTCAGCAGTTTGGTCCCATAGTCCTTACCACAAATTTCCAATTTTCAGAGGAAACCCTTAGGTGATGAAACCCAGTAAATAAACTCCGCCTCTGTCTCGAATTCTGAATACATCAAGATAGAAACTTAAGAAGAAATTCCTCTCCCCTATTGACGTTCGACAATTCCTTCAGAACCTTCCTGTCGCTTTGAAACACCCACAGGGCACGATTTATGATTAAGTAAAAACGTTTTTACGTGAGATTTCCATCACAAAACAAAGCTTGTGTTGCATCAAAGAGGTGTATAATGTTTATATAAGTCGTTATGTTGCATCCATCTAGATAAACTACTGTGCTGACGTTACACAATATGGCGGCCAGCGCTGCTTGTCGCTGCCACCTGGAACATTTGTTAACGCATATATAGCCTCTCTATGTTGATTATACATACCATTTGATTATATACCATTTAAATACCCATGTGTGCTTCTACAACTCTACAATTTTTTACTTCCCATTAATCTCACTTTTAGACGTCTGTATCCCCCGTCTGCCTGCTTGGATTGCTACACTGTTATATTTTTCTACTTTCGTCAATTACTACGTTATCTCCTATGTTATCCACCGATGTCTACTGAGCATCGTCTTTCGTCTATTTCTTCCTCTGTTGTCTTTATTACACCATCTATCAAAGCTACCCATTCGTTTTCTACTGCATTCCTTCAAACTGTTTAAGTCAATCTTGGCCTAAAGCTCCTTTTGACACTATCAGTAACCTCTAGTTCTTTCAATTTCTCTACGTATATCTACTTAATTTCTTATCTTTCGACAGATTCTTCAGTTTTAATCTGCTGCTTATAACCGACTAATTATGGCTGGAGCTAGCATCTGCACTTGGAATTTTTTTTGCAATTTGAAGTCTGGTTAACATCCATCATCCACGTATACAGCCTTCCTTCATGAATCTTTAACGAAGTATTAGCAGTGATTAGTGACATGTGTAAAAGTCTACCAGATGGGTTCTCCTATCACCCTTTTCCCCAGTCCAACTACTACTAAAATTTTTTTCCTTAGCTTTCTTTTCCTGCTATCAGATTTTAATCCCTCACCATAAATTTTCACTTTCCATAACGAACTGAGCAATTTATTTTATATCGTCGTACATGATTTCAATCTCCTCCCTCTGAGGAACTTTTAGGGATACTTACTTCTCCTACTGTGGTGCATCTGGCTTTCTCCCCCTCCTCTTTACGATAATGCGTTCACTGCACCTATCCAAATTTATATTTTCTTATTCATTATTAGACCTAGTCTTGCATTATTCCTATATAATTTTGTATTTATAACCCTGTAATCACCTGACCCAAAGTCCTGTTCATCCTGCCAATGAACTTCACTAATTTCGACTGTATCTAATTTCAACCTATCAATTTCCCTTTTTAAATTATCTAGCCCACCTACCCGATGAAGTGATCTAAAATTCCATACTTCGACCCTTAGAATGCCAGTTTTGTTTTCCTTGATGGCGACATACCTCTGAGTAGTTCTCGCCAGGAGATCTGAATTGGGGCTATTTTACCTCTGGAATATTTTACCCGATAGGATGCCATTATCATGTAACCACACAATAGAGCTGCATGCCCTTGTGAAAATAATAGTTTTAGTTTCCCTTTGCTTTCAGCCGTTTGAAGTACCAGCACAGGAAGGCCATGTAGACTAAAGTTAAAGTCCACTCCTCCAACTTCTGGAAAGCTGCTGCCTGTCTTCAGGACTCATACGTCACAGATGGTCCTGCGATGTTGTACAGTTGTGACACGCAAGCCACCACCTCCCCACGGCGAGATCCATGTTCGGGGAAGTCAATTTTTCCAATACTTGAAACGCAACTACTATTAGTGGGAGAATGATACAGGCTATGCTTGTCGGTATGTTCATTTAACACGCTCTTATACCGTTTTATTGTTTGCTTCTCGAAATGTTGACGTCTTGTCAAAGGATGATTTCCGCGCGTTCTGAGCTAAAGGGAACTTGCAGTTTACTTCCGAGAATTACTGTAGGTGAAGGAAGTGAGACCAGCTTCTGCAGAACATAAAACGAGCGTCTCAGCGCTGCGTCACCTAGTTGAGTTCGGGGACCTGCTATTAGCGCATGGGAGAAAATGGAAGGCCAGCGAGTTGCTGCTCTCGCTCTACCACCGCAGCCTTTAAGATTTCCCAAGAGCCAAGCAATCTCCGACAGTTGGTAACTAATCCTTTGAAACGCACCAAACTGATGTCGATAAGCACCGCACAATTTAAACATGATCTTATCCAGAAAGCGTTTTCCAGTGAAGAGTACAGAATAAAAGTAAATATGAAACTATCCTTGCTACTAAATTTACTAAATTACTAAATTGTAAAATTTTTTGTACGATGTGCAGGCAGAAAGATCTATGGACAGTCAAGGCTTTTCCAGTTGTCTGAAACTGGAGGGAACTTTATGATCTAAGATTTATATTGTGTTGTCTTTAATCATTTTAATGCAGATGTAAAAGATTCACGTTTGATAGGATCATCTTGCTTTTCTGTCTATGCGATACGCCTTTTATTTTAAATAAACAGGCACAATTGGGCAGGACTAACCCAGCGCCAAGTAAAAATAAGAAGATTTTCATTTAATTTGTTAGTGACTCACTGGAGTCAGCCGCCTTTTCATCAGTGAAGAGGTTCTTGAGTATGAAAATGCAGATAGCCCTAAATTACGCATTTCATCAGACAGAGTGGGCCTGCGAAGTGATGTTTCGGCTTTACTATCAGTTAGCATGAGCATCGGTTTACGAGATGCAGACAGCAAACCTCGTACTAAGGAATATTCCTATTTTAGATGACATGGACGTAGCCGTTTCAGTTTGTTTTACCTAATGTAGACGGTCTGTAGCCACATCCTAACTAACGCTCAAAGCATCATAATGCGAGACTAGTTTTAAGACGCACCAGTTACAGTGGAGATTCTTGACTCGCAATCCTAAAACTAGCTAACAAAGACCTTACACTTTGTATTGCAATAAGTAACTGAGATAATTCGTTTAAGCTGATCTGTGGGAGATATCTGTCCAGTAAGAATGATTCAGAACAAATTAGCCGCGGCACTACCAAATTCCCTAAGATAAATGTATCGCCGTATGTCCTGAATTCGCTACGTGTCATTTAGCAGTGTACTACCAATTTACCGTTCAATAAGGAATTCCGTCACAGTTCTCCATCAAAACTATCTGTTTGGTTCACCTTCGCGGAAGACTATAATTTTGTAATTTTTCTGGGGAATTGTGAAAATGTGCACCAGAATCACATTTTCTGTGCTCTCTAATGGGATGTTCTGCCCGTGTAAGCTAAGTTCCAGGTTCCAGGAAGAGAAATAATAAATTTTAGCAAATAGGTCATCACAGACGAAACGATAAATGCACGCAAGCTTACACGATGCAGTTTGCCCTGGATGGTTACTTATTCCACAAACATATCTGACAATATTAACAACAAGTAACTGCTTCCTACATTGAATTCAGAACCGGAAGCAGTATCCCCGTAACAGCAGCTGGGTTAAAAAAAAAAAAAAAAAAAAAAAATTGTCCCAGAGAATCTGCATTCAAGTCTATGACTTGGCAAAGTGAATTCTCAAGTTGCCTACAACTGCATATTATAGAGGAAATTGTCTTAACTATCTATGAAACAGCAAGCGAAAGAAAGTATACGCCTCCACGAAAACAGTTATTCTGTTACCACCACTAGTAATCAGACTATGTAAGAGGAGATTTCAGTGTCTCCTTTATGGCGAGAGCGAAACAAATGACAACAATAAAGTAAATGTTTTCTGCATATGACCTGTTCCAACAATTCCTTGCCGGTGGGGGTAGCCGCGGGCTCTTAGGCGCCTTGCCACGGTTCGCGCGGCTCCCCCCCGTCGGAGGCTCGAGTCCTCCCTCGGGCTTGGGTGTGTGTTGTCCTTAGAGTACAATAGTTTAAGTCAGATTAAGTTGTGTGTAAGCCTAGGTACCGATAACCTCAGCACTTTGGTCCCATAGGAACTTACGACAAATTTCCAATTTTTTTCCCAACAATTCCATTCATGAGAATTAGCAAAATTTTCATTGGGAACAACTGTACGCCATTCGTAAACGCCTCTGAATACCATGGTAGCGAAATGAAATTAAGTAGCGCATAGTACTGAAATGGGAGTTCATTTTTTTAAATTTCATTTGCTACTACTTACAAAAAACGTACCACCTAGTGACTAATACATGTCATGTTTTTACAATATTACATTGTGCACGTGCATAATATAATATTCTTCTAGCAAAGTTTGAACAATGCTCCAGCTTTAAACATGTGTAAAGTTAAATCTAATTAGGAAAGAGAAATTACTAAATTTAACGACTTATGTATGAAGAAGATATGAAAACAGCAAGACAGGAAAGAATTTAAATTCATTGAATGCCACCACCGATGCGGTCCAAGAAGGAGAACCTCAGAAAGACTTTGATCCTCTCGCTCCTGGGCAGTCACCGCCCGATCTTTTACTACTCACCATCCGAGGGCGAGGACCTCAGCGACATTGTGCCTCTTGTCCTCAGATGAAGTGATCCTAGCTCTAGATCGGTACCTGTTTACTATCGTAAAATAATACGTGCTTTCCTATCTGTTAACTGTTACTACTTGTTACAAGTTTTGAGAACTTTATGTAGGACGTAGCAGCCACTGTACTGTTCTTAATATTATTTTATGTCTGGATCTGTATATGTATATCACTGTTTGTGTCTGCTTAGGCCACTGTGTCATTCCCCGTGTTACACTGTCGAGCTCCTTGTATGTCCTTTCTGACGGTTCCATATGGTTGTTCTTGTCTGTTGCTTCGTATAAGGTTTGTGACACTTTGTCAAATACGGGGTGTTTCAAAATAAATACACCGGTTTTAAGGCTTTGTAGTATTTATTACATTCAAGGTACATAACACATCAAATGTAAGAGCAACTCTGTTTTTCTTACACGTTTGAGCGCCATTCGTCATAAATCGAGTCGACAGGCGAGTTCTTCCCAAACCTAGATCAATGTGTGTGAAAATCGCATGGCGTCAGATCGTGTGTGAACTGGAGGTCATGCAGAACAAGCTCTATCATGCGGCCCCTTGCGACCAATCCAGTGGTTGGATAACGTTTAACCAATCGCGTACTGATTTATGCTAGTGAGGCGGCGCACCATCTTGCTGCCAAATAAAGTCCTGCGGTTCACCTGCTTCCAATATTGGGTAAAGAGCCATAATTATAGCTCAAGTGTCTCATTAAAAGACTCCACGCAGACGTCACCAGAATTGCTAATTGACGACTAGCCTTCCGAACGGATTTCTTGAGCTACGCGTTAAAGACACTCACTAGTTCAACACGGCCG
The DNA here is from genome assembly GCF_023898315.1 of Schistocerca nitens. Taxonomy (NCBI): domain Eukaryota; kingdom Metazoa; phylum Arthropoda; class Insecta; order Orthoptera; family Acrididae; genus Schistocerca; species Schistocerca nitens. Next base: position 565,995,828 of record NC_064616.1, read on the forward strand.
GCCTCTGTGACCGAGCGGTTCTAGGCGCTTCAGTCCGGAACCGCGCTGCTGCTACAGTCGCAGGCTCGAATCCTGCCTCGGGCATGGATGTGTATGATGTCCTTAGGTTAGTTGGGTTTAAGTAGTTCTAAGTCTAGAGGACTGATGACATCAGATGTTAAGTCCAACATTGCTTACAACATTGCTTAGATTGTTAGAGACATTTAAGTTCAACACGTTTTCCAATCACTCTTGGTCCTTCCGTACTCTTCCCTTTGAGCACAGGTATACAAACAAAGCTGCTGAGTTACTCTTTCATTTGATGTATTATTTATAAATTCACTTGATTGAATGTAATAAATGCTAAAAGCCCTTATATTCATTGTGGAACACCTCCTTTATTGTTCAGTATAGATCCGACTGCCGTATTATTTGTACAGTGTCGTCATACTCTTTCCTTGGTCTTATGTGTGTAGCTGTGTTCAGTATAACACCACATGCTTAGGTGATCCATGTTCTCCACATGTGCATTTGTGTCTCTCTGAGACAAGAATGGCGTAGATGTGCTGTGTATGGGACGTGGCCCGTGAGAAAATGAACCATGTAGCGCACTGAATCGACACGGATAGCGTCTCCACCGACGTTGCGCCAAAAGTCCCCGACATCCTGAGCAGTATGCTTCTTTGCACATGCCTCGCAGTATTTTTGAAGGTTGCACGACAGTCGACGCGCCCGGGCGCATGCCGAGGAACATACTATAGACTCCACAATGGCTATATGATACGTGCGTATTGTCTTTACAGGTAGTATGGATTGCGTAGGATTCAGGCTTGCCAATTTATGCATTAATTTCGTTGCTTTGTCGATCCCAAGTCTCGTGTGCTTGTTAAATGTTAGTTCTTCGTCGATGTGCATACGCAGGTATCTTGTCAGTCCTTTGTATGTTGATGTTGCCACATTTAATGATTGGTTTTTTGAGTTCACCTTTGAGTAATAAGTATACTGTTCTATTTGCTGTGATCGTGGGTCTATTGTTTTTGCATCAGTCACTCACATTCATGAGAAGTTGAATGGTCTTCGCCTCTAACTGTGCTCTGGAGTCCGCATACACCACGGACAGCAGGTCGTCAGCATATGCTACTAACCGATTTACTCTGTCACTTGCATCTGAGTTCTTTAAGAGTCGCTCGATGGTAGGTTTTGTGATTTTTCTTTACGACGTTTTGGTGGTCTGCTCACCATTCTACATCTTTACGTTTACAATAATCAATTAGGCTGCAATATGGGGCAGTTGGAACTTTCATTTCTCTTAACATTGCGAATAGCGCAAGCCACCATAGGTTGTTCAAAGCACCGGTGATGTCAATTTTGTTACAGCATATTTATCTTCCGTATTTTTAATTATCTCTAATTATCGAACGACTGCATCATCTATTGATTTTTGTGGCCCGAAACCATGCTGGTGTGGACTGAGGCTGAGGAGCTGCCTGTGTGATAGTAGTGTCTCACAGAGTAGCCTCTCTTGCAACTTCGCCAGCATGTTCAGAAGGAAGATGGGCCTGTATGCCTCGGGATCAGTCATGTCCTCCAATTTTGTTAATAATAACTGCATTTGCTGACTTCCGTGAGTCGGGTATTCTTCTTTGTTGTAATGCGTCATTAAGCAGATCCCTAGAAAGAGGTATAATCTGTGGTTCGGCACTATTTATTGTTTCAGAGTGTGCCATATCTCAGCCCGGAGCTTTCCTGTTCTTAATTTTCGTGCTTGCTCCTGGGTGAACAGGATGGTGACTCCGTCGTTTTCATAAATATTTTCCATATGTCTACAAGCGTCCGTGTGATGATGTTGGTCGGGTCATCGTCCAGAAACAGACTGTTTAACAGATACTCTCAGTCGACCATCTCCAGCCCTGTATCGCAGTACCGTCTGATTGCTTTAGTGTTGACAGTAACATGGTGTCTTAAGTCTACCCGTCCGTAATTTAAAAAGCGCACGCCATAAATAGTTATCACGGGCCGGTCTGGTGTTAACTTACGCATTTGGACTAATTGTGTTCAAGGTCATCACCCACTCCATCATCTCCCCCCCCCCCCGCGAAGGGGGGGGGGGGGGAACCACCAGGAACTGATCCAGGTCACACAGGGGATCCCCCATCCGTACCCTACACATAGCACTTCTACCAATGTACCCCCCCTCCCACACCGGACGGATAAGATTAAAGCATCCTCTCCCCACTCCTGCTTTTGTAGCTACAGCATTAGGTGGGTGCCTTCATACTTGCACTATCACGATGTGACTACGTATTAATAACAGATTACATTTAACGTTACACAGTTTTTGTCATTCGAAGCACCAGCAGAGACCACAGCCAGGCAGATATGTAAGACTCATTATTCAACATTTCTTGCACTTTTCTATATTTTCTATTATTTTACATGTTTTCCGCATTTTTTACAATAATTCGTATTTTTTCATATTTTTACATACTTCTTCCATAGCCTACATGTAAAAGTCCATGAATATATATGCTCTTATTGCAGATTACTGCAACGAATTAATTTAAAACGAATACGCTGTTGCAGAGACTTTAATTATGAAATACCACAAAGAACAAACAAACCCTCCAGAAGTTACATCTGTATTACCTGTTTTTAACAGTGTGTGTTAAAACGAGCTTGTTGTCAGAAATAATGACCTCACTGTATATTGAGCAAAATCTCGGTAAATTTATATGACGTCATAGGAAAATTCTGAGGTTTACCGATTTCCAAGACTATCAACCAAACATACGTTATGGGCGTATAAGAATTAGCGCAGCACCACAAAATACGCACCTGGAGGGGTGAGATTACCTCCAACCACCTGCAGCGAAAAGTAAGTCGCCTGTGGGGTAGAGCACACTTCGAATGCCAACGCGTTGAATGTTGAGTATGGCCGCAACCGACAACACTATGCTAGCTGGAAACCCAAACACATGGCCGAGAAATTTGCAATATTTTAGGTGTCATGTTCTCCAGCGTGAGGCTGGCCGGTGTGGCCGAGCGGTTCTAGGCGCTTCGGTCTGGAACCGCGAGACCGCTACGGTCGCAGGTTCGAATCCTGCCTCTGGCATGGATGTGTGTCATGTCCTTAGGTTAGTTAGGTTTAAGTAGTTCTAAGTTCTAGGGGACTGATGACCTCAGATGTTAAGACCCATAGTTCTCAGAGCCATTTGAACCATTTGATCTCCAGCGTGACCGTCCTGGTTCCTGGCAGAAAAATCATTTATGAAAGCAGGCACCCCAGACAGAGCCATCCTGCCCACGGCAAACCAGTCGTAACCTGTCGGCGGAACTATGTGAACGGTTATGCAGATGAGGCCAACGGCCTTACCGCAAAGTAACACCGGTTCCCATCAGATCAAAGTTAAGCGCTGTCAGATTTGGCTAGCACTTGGATGGGTGACCGTCCGGTCTGCCCAGCGCTGTCGGCAGAGGGATGCACTCAGCCCTTACGAGTCAAACTGAGGAGCTACTGTACTTGATTGAGTAGCGTCTCCGGTCATGCAAGCTGAAAACGGCCGGGAGAGTGGTGGGCTGACCACAGGCCTCTCCATATCCGCATCCAAAGAAGCCTGTGGGCTGAGGATGACATGGCCGTCGATCGGGACCGTCAGGCCTTCAAGGCCTGTTTGGATGGACGTAAGTTTCTGCAGATAAGCATCATCCCATTCCCCTTTTCTCTCTGGACCAATCAAAATCAAACTTCCAAAACTTCCGCTTATGCATGGGCGATCCTATTTTCAGCCAGACAGCACTTCCAAATGGAGTGAAGAGACGTAAATACAATATAAAAACAAATATATCCTCAATATTATTAGTACATGCAAGATTGCTGTAAGGTTTGTATACTAATTACAGAAAAAATTCTAATATATTCATCGCTAGGGAAAGGAAAAAGTCTCAGATTTGCTTGTCCTGGTACCCAGTAAAATAGACAGGATAACTTTTACTACGTCAAATGGTCACTTGATATCCTTTAACGTCCGCCTTGCTGCAAGACCTATCCAGTGCCTATGCGTCTGCAATACAGTATGCTCGGTTCCTTTTTGTTTTGAAATAATGTACACACGAAATGTTTAAGTGTTAATAAAAACAAATGTGTTTTATCTAATAATTGTACTGCCTCACGCCCAATTCAATTCCTCAACCAGAAGTGGACGAGTTAAACACCTGAATTGAAACCATCGTAGAACGGAAACATTACGTTTCCAGAAATGGGTCCCTATTCAAGATACTATGTACTCACTCCACTCTAAAAGTACTAGAAATGTGTTATGGGATTTACCGAACATCCTGCCTGTATATGTATCACACAGGGTGTCCCTCGTAAGAGTTGTCAGGCACATTTTCTCTTGTGTTTCAGCAAGTATTTGCAATTTCGTTTTTTTTTTCAACGTATACCTGGACTAAGCCCAAACAAATACTGTTCAACACGTCTTTCATGCGACGACCAGCGTCGATGGACAGCGTCGGTTTGTTTCCCGTAACAAACAATGTTGTTATTAAATCAGAATTTTACGTGTCCATTCGATAGAGCGCTACCAGAGTAGTCTAGTAACGATATCCATTTTACCGATAAGTATTAACGGGAACAGCAAAACACGAGGGGTAGATGGCACTCCAGCAGCGACTGAGCAGCACGCTTCTGCATGGCGGTAACAGTCAGGGCGAGACAGCCGTGCTGTCGCTGATGGAGTACTCGTTATTTTTCATTTTTACTGGCTTTGTTAATACATGTCAGTAAAATGAATATCGCATTAGAGTAATCTGGGATCGATCTGTCTAATGAGCACGTAAAATTCCACTTCGAAAATAATTTTGTTTGTAACGGTAAACAAACCGACGCTGGGCGACGCATGAAAGACGTAATGAGAAGAACTTGTTTCGACTGACGCCAGCTACACAATGCAAAAACTGAATTGCGAGTATCTGCCGAAACACCAGAGAAAATGCGCCTGACGAACCATAGGAAAGACACCCGGTATGAACTCCGATTTATAATATACACGAATAATTCCGATTTGTAAAATCAGCACCAAACTCTGAGTTGCTTCCAACTTCACACGAAGAAATACTGAAAATAATCAAATCATCAAAAAACAGTAAAGCGCCTGGTGAAGCTGTAATTATCGCAAAATTATGAAAAGTGAGCCACAAAAACATAACACCAAAAGTTCACAGAATAATATGTCTGGAAAACAGATAATATCCCAAAAGAATGAAAGAGCGCCTTAATACACCCACTCCACAAGAAAGGAGACAAAACGGATCCGAACAACTACAGAGGCATCTCACTTCTTCCAGTAACTTATAAAATCCTCTCCAAATAGCCGGCCGGAGTGGCCGAGCGGTTCTAGGCGCGTCAGTCTGGAACCGCGCGACACCTCCGGTAGCAGGTTCGAATCCTGCCTCGGGCATGGATGTGTGTGATGTCCTTAGGTTAGTTAGGTTTAAGTAGTTCTATGTTCTAGGGGACTGATGACCTCAGATGTTAAGTCCCATAGTGCTCAGAGCCATTTGAGCCATTGGAACCTTTCCAAAGCTTTGCTGGACCGACTTGAACGTAGGCGATTATCAGGCGGTATTCAGGTAAGGGAGATCCTCTATTGAACATATCTGGAACCTCAGAATCATACTACATGTCAGACGATGCCGCAACACTACAGTCACATTTGTGGATTTCAAAAAAAAGCTTACGATTCTGTTGACACGCAAAAGCTTTCTAACAGCCAAGAAGAATTAGGAGTCGATAGAAAGACCACTGCCATCATCCTGTTAACTTTATCAGAAACCATCTCAAAAGTGAAATACATGGGAGAAGTCTCAAACCCATTCGAAACTCACGCCACTCTTGTTCGAAATTGTATTGGAAAAAATAACCAAAGAATGGGAAAACCATGTCAAGGGTATCCAGGCTGGAAAACAGAAAGGAAAGACAGTCACTGTGAAATGCCTGGTCTTTGCTGATGACCTGACTATTTTAACAAGCAACACAGATGAAGCCAAGATAGCGCAACACGAAATCTTCTGTAAAAGCGGACTCCAAATTTCCTATGAAAAAAATCAGTATATGGACACAAAATCAACCGGGCACTTTCACTAAAAACACATTATGGAAAAATTTCACAGGTCACTCACTTTCAGTACTTAGGAGAAACCATCCAACCCTCAAGATTGAATACGATTTCCAACACAGAAAGAATATTCAAACTGCAAAAGGCTTACAAACTGACACTGAACCACCACAACAAAACAGCAATATCTCGTAAAGCAAAACTACGGCACTACAACACGGTTGTTTTATCGGAAGCCTTGCATGCGGCAGAAACCACAGTTATTGGAGCGATGACAAAAATTCATAACATAGAAAAATAAAAACAAGAACAAAAAATTCTTACAAAAATCTACGGCGCTGTTCTCCGAGACGGAACTTGGGTCACATGACCTACAAAGGAACTCTGCAAATACACAGACATCACAAATAAACTTAGGAAAAAATACGTACAGTTCTATGGACACCTATGAAGGACGGATGAAAAGAGACTCATGAAGAAATTTTTTTAACATCGTTAAAGCAAGCAAATTAAAGACAAAATGGATTAAAGACCAAATGGATTAAAGACAAAATGGATTAAAGACCAAATGGATTAAAGACCAAATGGATTAAAGACCAAATGGATTAAAGACCAAATGGATTAAAGACCAAATGGATAAAAGACCAAATGGATAAAAGACCAAATGGATAAAAGACCAAATGGGTAAAAGACCAAATGGGTAAAAGACCAAATGGGTAAAAGACCAAATGGGTAAAAGGCCAAATGGATAAAAGACCAAATGGATAAAAGACCAAATGGATAAAAGACCAAATGGATAGAACAACACACGGTGATATGTAACAACTGATAATTTAAGAAGACGAAATTTAGGACAGAGTCAATTCAGAAGTAAAACCAAAAACAAGAAAGTTGAACAGATCTCAAGGGTAGAAACGACAGAAAAAATGGACAGACGAAAGGAAGGAAAGAATCAGTGAATTAATTAAGAGGTTTTGGGAGAAAAAGAAAAGAAGTGAAGATGCGATTAGCTCCAGTTTACAAGCTCTCCTGAGAGGGAATAATCGAGAATAATTGTAGTAGTAGTAGTAGTAGTAGTAGTAGTAGTAGTACTCTCCGTCTTCAGGCCACGAGTGGCCTACCAGGACCATCCGACCGCCGTGTCATCCTCAGGGAGGATGCGGATAGGAGGGGCGTGGGGTCAGCACACCACTCTCCCGGTCGTTATGATGGTATTCTTGACCGAAGCCACTACTATTAGGTCGAGTAGCTCCTCAATTGGCATCACGAGGCTGAGTGCACCCCAGTAGCACTACTACAACTAGTAGTAGTAGTAGTAGTAGTAGTAGAAGTAGAAATAATAATAATAATAATAATAATAATAATAATAATAATGTACAAAATAGGCTAAAGTTGTTAGCAAAGACGTAACACCCCCTCATTTCGCGAACGGATCCAGATATCGAAACGAGGTTTCCGACAAATTATAGGACGCTAAGCGGCACGTATTTCCGTATGTGATGAATAGTCTTAACTCTTGTATCCATCTTGTATAACGCTTGTTAATGTTATTTCTTTAGAAAAGAATCGGAGAAATATCGTACAACTGGAAGGCACGTCGGCCAGAAACGGCTACTGCATTGCAAACTCGCACATGCCGGGCTACTTCGTCGTATCAAGCCTTTCGACTGTTTGTTGGTCTGCACAGCAGAACTAGCATTTCTGCCTCAAAATTCCTTGCATGCAAACATGTACACCAATAAGAAGACAGACAGGCTCCCTTTAGACGTCAAATGGTGGCAGGCGATGGATTGCAAAGGCATGTGGAATCAGCCAGAGGAGTGTTATTCGCATCTTGCATCGCCTTGAAACTCCACACCTGTCATCTACCACTATGTCAGGCACTCTGAGAACGTGATTTCGAAAACCTCCCAGAATTTTCTTGGTTTGCTCTGCATTGCTTGGTAGAGCACACTACATTTTTTCCAACGTGTGCTCTTTACCGACGAAGAAACGTATCTGAACCAAAGTAATGTAAATTTATGTGACATGCACCACTGGGCAGCTGAAAATCCACGCTGGCTTTGTCAGGTACAATAACGACGACGACCGTGAAGCGTAAACCTATGGTGCGACATCTCAGAAAATTCCACCGTGGGATTTTACTTCATCCCACGAATGTTAAATGGAAATACGCATGCACACTTTCTCACGAACACACTATCGGTTCTAAAAAGGTACCACTGGATAAGCGACAGTGTATGTGGTTCCAACATGAAGGCTGCTCAGATCACTCTTCTACATCTACATCTACCTTTATACTCCACAAGCCACCCAACGGTGTGTGGCGGAGGGCACTTTACGTGCCACTGTCATTACCTCCCTTTTCTGTTCCAGTCGCGTATGGTTCGCGGGAAGAACGACTGTCGGAAAGCCTCCTTGCGCGCTCGAATCTCTCTAATTTTACATTCGTGATCTCCTCTGGAGTTATAAGTAGAGGGAAGCAATATATTAGATACCTCATCCAGAAACGCACCCTCTCGAAACCTGGACAGCAACCTACACCGCGATGCAGAGCGCCTCTCTTTCAGAGTCTGCCATTTGAGTTTGCTAAACATCTCCGTAACGCTATCACGCTTACCAAATAACCCTGTGACGAAACGCGCGGATCTTCTTTGGATCTTCTCTATCCCCTCCGTCAACCCGACCCAGCACGGATCCCACACTGATGAGCAATACACAAGTATAGGTCGAACGAGTGTTTTGGAAGCCACCTCCTTTGTTGATGGACTACATTTTCTAAGGACTCTCCCAATGAATCTCAACCTGGTACCCACCTTACCAACAATTAATTTTATGTGATCATTCCACTTCAAACCGTTCCGCACACATACTCCCAGATATTTTACAGAAGTAACTGCTACCAGTGTTTGTTCCGCTATTATATAATCATACAATAAAGGATCCTTCTTTCTATGTATTCGTAATACATTACATTTGTCTATGTTAAGGGTCAGTTGCCACTCCCTGCACCAAGTGCCTATCTGCTGCAGATCTTCCTGCATTTCGCTACAATTTTCTAATGCTGCAACTTCTCTGTATACTACAGCATCATCCGCGAAAAGCCGCATGGAACTTCCGACACTATCAACTAGGTCATTTATATATATTGTGAAAAGCAATGGCCCCACAACACTCCCCTGTGGCATGCCAGAGGTTACTTTAACGTCTGTAGATGTCTCTCCATTGAGAAAAACATTCTGTGTTCTGTTTGCTAAAAACTCTTCAATCCAGCCACACAGCTGGTCTGATATTCCGTAGGCCCTTACTTTGTTTATCACGCGACAGTGCGGAACTGTATCGAACGCCTTCCGGAAGTCAAGGAAAATAGCATCTACCTGGGAGACTGTATCTAATATTTTCTGGGTGTCATGAACAAATAAAGCGAGTTGGGTCTCATACGATCGCTGTTTCCGGAATCCATGTTGACTCCTACAGAGTAGATTCTGGGTTTCCAAAAACGACATGATACGCGAGCAAAAAAAAATGTTCTAAAATTCTACAACAGATCGACGTCAGAGATATAGGTCTACAGTTTTGCGCATCTGCTCGACGACCCTTCTTGAAGACTGGGACTACCTGTGCTCTTTTCCAATCATTTGGAACCTTCCGTTCCTCTAGAGACTTGCGGTTTACGGCTGTCAGAAGAGGGGCAAGTTCCCTCGCGTACTCTGTGTAAAATCGAATTGATATCCCGTCAGGTCCAGTGGACTTTCCTCTGTTGAGTGATTCCAGTTGCTCTTCTATTCCTTGGACACTTATTTTGATGTCAGCCATTTTTTCGGTCGTGCGAGGATTTAGAGAAGGAACTGCAGTGCGGTCTTCCTCTGTGAAACAGCTTTTGGAAAAAGGTGTTTAGTATTTCAGCTTTACGCGTGTCATCCTCTGTTTCAATGTCATCATCATCCCGGAGTGTCTGGATATGCTGTTTCGGGCCACTTACTGATTTAATGTAAGACCAGAACTTCCTAGGATTTTCTGTCAAGTCGGTAAATAGAATTTTACTTTGGAATTCACTGAACGCTTCACGCATAGCCCTCCTTACGCAAACATTGACATTGTTTAGCTTCTGTTTGTCTGAGAGGTTTTGGCTGCGTTTAAACTTGGAGTGAAGCTCTCTTTGCTTTCGCAGTAGTTTCCTAACTTTGTTGTTGCAATGCAAATACCAATGAAAAGTCTGACAGTTTGATTAGACGGAATGCGGCAGTACAATGGCTGGCCATGTCTCTTGACTTGACCCCTGTTGATCTATTTCTAAGGGGAGCCCTGAAAGACACAGTCTATCATGAAACCGCCTCCACCTCCCCCACCCACCCACTCCTCCTCAACCTCCTCCTCCTCCTCCTCAACTGCGCCAGACACGATATGCTGTCGAATCGCCACGGCACATCATCCATCTATGTCCCGAACGGCGACGGCAAATGTTGTTTGCAGTCGATGGTAAGCAATTTGTGTATATACTTATGTCGAGGACAAAACTAGATTTCGCTAAGAGAAGCATTTATTTTGTGGGTGACATGTCGACAGTCATTCTGAATAAAGTGTTTAGCTTATTTGAAGTTTATTCCGTCTACCTACAGTTCCGAGTAGTATTTATAAACACATTTGTCAGACAGCAGGTGGTTTACTTTAACAAGCATTCAGGGGTCTCCAAAATAAAAAAGACTGATCAGGTATCTCTTTTTTCGTATCTAAGAAAGTTAATGCAGTAGTTTCCTTTTTCCCTTGAATAGGGCTGTTCATCATTGTCATGCATGAATGACCAGTTTCTTTGTTTCGGCTTTGACAAGTAAGCAGCAAAGGGAATGGTTTGAATGGAAAACCGCCTGACTGAACGGTAGTTATTCCCACAAAAACCTGGAAACGTACACACACTTCAAACAGTTTACGTAAGTCCCATCTGACGCGCCAGAAGCTAGCATTTGCCGTAGTTACACAAAGTCAAAGCTGGCCCAGTTTCGATGTTCTACGGGAAACGACATTTTAACTTAGTGGCGTAGGCCTGTCTTGCTGCGAACAACGACGCAGGCTCGCATAAGAGCTCTGCATGGCGGCGTTTAAATCGCTATAGCTAACTCTGCCACAATGCTTTCCAATTTTAGCATATTTCTCGGATTCTTTTGCGAAGAGTTTCGACCTCAACATTCCCAAGCGTTATATCACTGCACCCGTATCTTCAATCGCTTTCGGAAAACGTTAAGAAAAGTGTATCATTCTATTTAAAAAAAACTCATACTTGTTTCAGTATCTCGATAGAGACAAGAGTTAAGATTACCAATCACACATCGAAAAACATGAACCTTTTCGGGTATGGCCGAAAACCTCATTTCTATACCTGGAATCGTTCATGAAATAAAAAGGGTGTACACTATGTGAACAAAAGTATCCGGACACCTGGCCGAAAATTAATTACAAGTTCGTGGCTGCCTCCATCGTTAGTGCTGGAATTCAATATGGTGTTGGCCCACCTTTAGGCCTTGAGAGCTTCCACTCTCGCAGACATACGTTCAATCAGGTGCTGAAAGCTTTCCTGGGGAATGGCAGCCCATTTTTCACGGAGTGCTGCACTGAAGAGAGGTATCGATGTCGGTCGGTGACGTCTGGCACGAGGTCTGCGTTCCAAAACATTCCAAAGGTATTCTATAGGATTCAGGTCAACACTCTGTGCAGGCCAGTCCATTGCAGGGCTGTTATTGTCGTGTAACCACTCCGCCACAGGCCGTGCATTATGAACAGGTGCTCGATCGTGTTGAAAAATGCAATCGCCATCCCCGAACTGTTGTTCAACAGTGGGAACCAAGAAGGGGCTTAAAACATCAGTGTAGGCCTGTGATGTGATAGTGCCACGCAAAACAACAACGGGTGAAAGCTCTCTCCATGAAACACACGACCACACCATAATACCACCGCCTCTGAATTATACTGTTGGCATTCGCCATACCCACACCCTGCCATCGGATCGCCACATTGTGTACCGTGATTCGTCACTCCACACAACGTTTTCCCACTGTTCAGTCGCCAAATGTTTACACTCCTTACACTAAGCGAGGCATCGTTTGGTATTTACCAGCGTGATGTGTGGCTTATGAGCAGCAGCTCGACCACGAAATCCAAGTTTTCTCACCCCCAGCCTAACTGCCACAGTAATTGCAGTGGATCCTGACGCAGTTTGGAATTCCTGTATGATGGTCTGGATATATGTCTGCCTACTACACATTATGACACTCTTCAACTGTCGGCGGTCTCTGTCAGTCAACAGACGAGGTCGGGCTGTACGTGTCCCTTCACGTTTCCACTTCTCTATCACATCGGAAACAGTGGACCTAGGGATGTTTAGGAGTGTGGAAATCTCGCATACAGATGCATGACAAGTGACACCCGATCACCAAACCACGTTCAAAGCCCGTAGTTCCGCGGAGTGCCCCATTCTGTTCTCTCATGATGTCTAATGACAACTGAGGTCGCTGATATGGAGTACCTGGCAGTAGGTGGCAGCACAATTCACCTAATATGAAAAACGTATATTTTTGGGGGTGTCCGGATACTTTTGATCACAAAGTGGATATACTCTAAAACAAAAAATGATGCTCTACGACGGAGTTTTAAAATCTGTAAAGACGTACATGTACAGACAATCAAATGATTACAGTTTCAGTAAAACAGGGTGATTTATTCAAGAGAAGCAGCTTCACAAACTGAGCATGTCACTAATGCGTTAGTCTCCCTCTGGTCCATACGCAAGCAGTTATTCAGCTCGGCATCGATTTACAAGAGTTGCTCGATGTCCTCGTGCGGGAAATCGTCCCAAATTCTGTCCAATAGACGCGTTAGAATCCCGAGCTACTTGGGAGGGCCCTGCCTGTAAGGCTGCAAATGTTCTCATTGGGGAGAGATCCAGCAATCTTGCTTCCCAAGGCAGGGTTTGGCAAGCATGAAGAGTTTGAGTAGAAACTCTCACCGTCTGCAGGCAGGCATTGTCTTGCTGAAATATCAGCCTAGAATGGCTTGTCATGAAGTGCAAAAACCGGGACATGCAGTATCGTCGACGTACCGCTGTGCTGTAAGAGTGCCGTGGATGACAACCAAAAGGGTACTGCTATGAAATGAAATGGCATCCCAGACCGTCACTCCCTGTTTTCATGCCGTATGGCGGTGGACAGTCAGGTTAGTATCCCACCGCTATCCAGGGCGTCTCCAGACACGTCTTCGCTTGTCATCGGAGTTCAATTCGAAGTGGTTCTAATCACTTAAGACAATTCTATTCCACGCAATGAGGTATCAGGCCGAAGAAGTGTCTGGAGATGACCCAGACAGCGCAGCTGTGCAATACTGAGCGGCTTCGTTTTCTTTCTCGCAGTCTGTTTTAATTATGTCAGGGCACTTAAACCATAAAAGAAATCGTTTCTCCCGTACACATTCTTTCTCCTTACGTTAAATTTTGAAAAAGATTGTATACCCAACTACGTGCTGTTTTGGTGTCTGGCTCACACTCTGTTTTAAAAGAAAACAGGAAAGTTGCGTTTATGGCTTATGAACAGAAAACTACTACGAATTCTGAATCATCTGAAACGTTGTAATCCTACCGTTTGCAGTTTAATGCGAAATTCTGCCACTGAAGCTACTATCCTTACAGGTCTAGCAGCAGGAGATGACTCAAGGTCTCTCGTAACCGGTATAGAAATGATCCCACACGATTTACCCATTTATTTTAAGCTACTTCAGTACCCAATAAAGATTTTGTTGGCTACAACAATGAACAAGGTCAGCGAGAAGGTGGAAGAGCAAATGTACGGGGGAGGGGGTTTGGACACAGTGGGGAGCAGGGGATGGACAAAGAGAGGAGGGAGGAGGACGTGGAGAGAGATCGGGGGAGGAGGCGGTACTTCGGTAACAACAGTCATGGGATACCTGCTAATATCGTGTCGGGTCTCCTTTTGTCCTGCGTTGTGCAGCAATTCGACGTGGCATGCACTCGAGTCGTTGGAAATCCACTGCAGAAATATTAAGCCATGCTGCCTCTATAACCGCCCATAACTGCTAGGACTTGCCAGTGCAGGATTTTGTACTCGAACTGACCTCTTAATTATGTACCATAAATGTTGGATGGGATTTATCCAGACGATCTGGGCTGCCAAAGTATTCACTCACATTGTTCGGAATGTTCTTCAAGCCCATCGCAGGCAACTGTTGCTCGGTGAGATAGCGCACTGTCATCCATAAAAATTCCATCATCGTTTGGGAACAAAGTCCATGAATGGCTACACGTGGTCTCCAAACAGCCGAACATATCCATTTCCAGTCAATGATAGGTTCAGTTGGACCACAGGACCCAGTCCATTCCACGTAGACACAGCCCACACCATTATGGAATCACCACCAGCTTGAACAGTGCTTTGCTGACAACTTGAGTCCATTACTTCGTGGGGTCTGCGCCACACTGTACCCCACCCATCAGCTCTTACCAACTGAAAACGGGACTCGTCTGACCAGGGTCCAACCGATATAGTCACGAGCCCAGGAAAGGCGCAGCTGGCGACGTGCTGTTAGCAAAGGCACTCGCGACGGTCATCAGCTGCTATGGCACATTAACGCAAGACTTCGCCGCACTGTGCTAACGGTTACGTTCGTCGTAATTCCCACATTGATTTCTGCTGCTATTTCACGCAGTGTTACTTGTCTTCTAGCAGTGACAACTCTGTGGCAACTCTCGATCGTTAAGTGAAGGCCGCAGACCACTGCGTCGTCCGTGCGGAGAAGTAACGCCTGAAATATGGTATTCTCTGTACTCTCTTCTGTGGTTCGCGGAATATTGAATTCCCTAGCGATATCCGAAATGGAAGGTCCCATGCGACTGCGCTCGAACTACCATATAATTTACTCTGGTACCCTTAATCAATTTCCGGTGACTCCTTGGGGAAGGGAAAGTCGCCAAGAATCCCAAGCATGTAACCTCATACCAGAGGTGATAAGATCATTATCTGAGGCCGAACTGATTCTGACAGCTTACTGACGGATAGTTTATTTTCATCCCGAGTAACAATGGCCTTACACGCTTTCTTGGTATGCCTCGACGTTACCTTTTTTGTGATTAACACTTGTTGTCCACCATAAATTATATTAATAAAAACATCTCTGAGCTTATTGCATTCTAATGAAAGTACTTTGTATGCTTGTACTTTAAAATTGTGTGGTACGGTCAATGATGCCTTTCAGAAATATGGAAGTAAGGCTTCTCCCTCTTTGTCCTAGGCCATAAATTGGGAAGTAATTTGTATGCAAAGAGTGAGCTACGTTTAACATGAGTGATACATCAAACTTTGTTACACACTGAAGCACAAAAGAAACTGATATAGCCATGCGTATTCAGATACAGAGATATGTGGACAAAAAGTGTCTGGCGCAGTTGTCAGATCGGTTACTGCTGCAACAATGGCACGTTATCAAGATTTAAATGAGTTTCAACGTGTTGCTGTAATCGGCGCGTGAGCCATGGGACAAAGCATCTCCGAGGTAGCGATGAAGAGGTGATTTTCCCGTACGACCATTTCACGAGTGTACCGTGAATATCAGGAATCCGATAAAACATCAAATTTCAGTTATCGCTGCGGCCGGAAAAAGATCCTGCAACAACGGGACCAAGGACAACTGAATAGAATCGTTCAACATGACAGAAGTGCAACCCTTCCGCAAACTGCTGCAGATTTCAACGCTGGGCCATCAACAAATGTCAGCGTGCGAATCATTTAACGAAATATCATCGATATGGGTTTTCGGAGTCGAAGGCCCACTCATGTACCCCTGATGACTGCACGACACAAAGCGGGGCCCGTCAACACCGACATTGGACTGTTGATGTCTGGAAACATGTTGCCTGATCGGACGAGTGTCGTTTCAAATTATATCTTAGCGGATGGACGTGTACGAGTATTGAAACAACCTCACGAATCCATGGACCCTGCATGTCAGCAGGGGACTGTTCAAGCTGGTGGAAGCTCTGTAATGGCGTGGGGCGTCTGCAGTTTGAGTGATATGGGATCCCTGATACGTCTAGGTACGACACAGACAAGTGACACGTACGTAAACTTCCTGTCTGATCACCTGCATCCATTCATGTTCATTGTGCATTCCAGCGGACTTGGGCAATTCGAACAGGACAATGCGACACCCGACACGTCCAAAACAGCTTCAGAGTGGCTCCAGGAATACTCTTCTGAGTTTAGACACTTCCGCTGGCCACCAAATTTCCCAGACATGAACATTGAGTGAATCTGGGACGCCTTGCAACGTGCTGTTCCGAAGAGTTCTCCACCACCTCGTACTCTTATGGATTTATGGACAGCCCTGCAGGATTCATGGTGCCAATTCCCTCCAGCACTATTTCAGACATTAGTCGAGTCCACGCACGTCCTGTTGTACTTCTGCGTGCTCGCGGGGGCCCTACACTATATTAGTACCAGTTTCTTTGGCTCTTCAGTGTATTTTGTTATTAGCAATTGTACTACGTAGTTCATTACATCCACGATCGGTGTATGTTCTGGAAGCCTCCAAGCAACTGTGTGCTTATTATATTTAAATTAGAGCATCTGTTCTTTGTTACTCTTTTTACATACCGGAGAAATCTGCCTTTTACTGTAATTTATGCCTATCCGCAGTGAGGTAGTTGTGTCATATTAGCAAAAAACTGGAAGGAATTAATTCTACAGCGTATTTGAGTGTAAAATATGACAAGAATTCAGTCAGTGGTCGGCGCTTTATATTCAACAGGCAAATGCTTTTCTACACCTTCTACATCCTTACACCATGCATTTGAGTGTTTGTGTGGCTGCCAATCGACGGCATCACTGGACATAGTCGATCTATATACAAACATCCCTGTGAAAGATACTATTAACATTATAAGAAAATATCTACTTAGGTGTAAGAAAATTAGTAATGCAGAGATCTGTGAACGCATAGAAACACACACACCTATCGTGGAGTACAATTCTTTTAGCTTCAACAAGTTTTACGAACAACATCATGGCTTGGCAATGGAAAGTAGCTTGGCTGACATTTACAACAACCATATAGAACAAAAAACACTTCAACTAATCATCACAAGCAAAATAATATACTGCAGAAGTTATGTTGATGATACAATGATGCTTTTTTATGATACAAACAGCAAAAGTGATGCACTGACAGCAAATCTCAGCAAAATGCATAAAAATCTTAAATTCATAGTAGAGCATGAAACAAGTAAGAGCACAAATTTTCTCAATCTTAAAACTGTTAACATCATTTCATCATCTACAAAAAATCCACCAGCACCAAATGTCAGCACTGACAGTTTCTGATATCATAGTCAACACAAAATGTCATATTTCAGATCCATGGTATACCGAATTCAAGAAGTACCCTCGAGTCACCCAGATAAACAAAATGAAATCAATGTAATTAAAACAATTACTCATAATAATGGTTATGATCCTCTTTGACAAACTCCACAACAAAATAAAAACAAATATCAGTGCTCCGAAGAACAGCAATTCACACAACATTCAATACAAAATACATCAGCCTCCCGCGAAACCAAATCTAAATATACGGTTATCACACACACAGGCCCACTATCACTCCAAATTGCATACTTATTTAAAAAGAGGAATATTAAAATCAATTTCTCTACTAATAGTAAATTACAGTAAGAAGTGATCTATGATGTAAATCTTTCCAAGGGCCCAGACAGTAAATCAGGAATATACAGAATCCAACGTGATTCGTTACCATAATTCTACATTGGACAGGCATGCAGACGTTTCGAGCTGCACGAAGTACACCTTGATGCTATAAGGCTTGGAAATTTGAACGAAAAAAAAACTACATTTGCTGCCTACACTGCAGAATAAAACCTTTCAGTGAGAAACATTGAAAGCAACAGGAAAATACATTTAGCCGAAAATGAAGCCGCTATGAATCTGTTAGATGAAAGAAATACACACACACACACACACACACACACACACACACACAGATTCCCTGATAATATGGGCTAACACTCCTTTTCTGAAAACTTTCAGACCATACTTCCCACACTTCAATGTAATAATGTTTGCACATATGTCTGCAAGTCAGGTAATTAATCTTTTAATATTTCATGTATCTGCAATTCTTCAGTATTACACATGCCAATAAATATTAATAGATTTCGATGTATTATCACCATCACTGTTCAAATAGCAAATAAGGATTTCATATAGTTTTTTGTCGTCATTTATTTATCAGTCATTGTATAAAATAAATTAATAAAGCTGTAAATCAAAAAAATTCCGTTTAATTGTCGTTATTTGTCTGTATTAATGTTTCGCAACATGAACATCGTCTTTCCTCCAGGGACCCCCCCCCCAACCCCTCCCCCCACCAGTTGAGTTCACGGATCATTTTCGCAACATTCGCGTGCTGATCCAACTTACCGGTTACAAATCTAGCAGCACGCCACTGAACTGCTTCTAGTTTTCCTTTCATCCGACCTAGTAAGGATGCCGAACACTCGAACTGCACTCAAGAATGGGGGCGCACTAGTGTTCTGCACGCGACCTCATTCATAGATGACATACAGTTTCCTCTATCCCAAAAAACGGGATTCAACTATTGGCTTTTCCTATTATCGAACTTACGTGCTTTTTCCATTTCTTATCACTTCGCACCGTTAACGCTAAATGTTTAACCGACGTGACTGTCATGTAGCACACCACTAATATTCTATTCGAATACTGCAGAATTGTTCCTCCTACTAATCTGCATTAACTTATATTTTTCTATATTAAGAGGAAGCTGCTAGTCATCAAACCTGATAGAAATTCTGTCCAAGCAATCTTGCATCCTCCAACAATCATTTAACGGCGATGATTTCCCGCACACAACAGCGTCATTAGCAAACAACCGCAGATTGCTGCTCACATTATCCGTTAAATGGTTTATACAGATATAAAGAGATCGATCAATCGGTCGATTTGGGGGAGGGGGACTAAACAGCGAGGTCATCGGTCCCATCGGATTAGGGAAGAAAGTCGGCCGTGCCCTTTCAAACGAACCATCCTGACTTTTGCTTGAAACCTAAATTAGTATGGTCGTCCTCCCGAGTGCGAGTCGCCGGCCGGG